>NW_025733879.1:0-949 GCF_021292245.1 Micropterus dolomieu
CTTACCATTTAGCATTGTCACAAAAAGTTCACACTGTATTTGTGTCAATGACCCGTTTCACCACATGAAAGGAAGACGAAGAAGAAGAAGGTGTGAAGAGCTCTGGAGGTGTTAAACCTCTACAGAAATATAGGTGTTAAAATGACTGCATATCAAACAATAACAGCTGATACAGAAATAACAGTAAAAACTAATACATGTTTAACTACAACACAGCACTAGCACATTAAAGTGCCTGACAGCAAGTTCATCAAGCTAAATGTCCCATATATTATCATAAAATAATTCAAATAATAAAACATTTATCAGTTCTCAGTGTAAATTACCTGTAATGATATGAGCTGTAACTACACTGTGGTCTCTTATTTGTTTGGTTTGTTGACGGTGGCGTAGAGGTCGCTGGGATCAGCTGAGGCTCCAGCAGAAGAAGAGGAAGCTTTCACGCTGCTGTAGGTCACTGTGTTGTTGTCAGGTAGTCTCTGGTTACTAGGTAAATAAATCACAGAGAAATATTTATAAAAATAAATTAATAAAACGGTAAGCGTGTGTGTGTGTTAAAAATAAAAATATATAAAAAATTAAATTAAATAAAACAGTAAGTGTGTGTATGTGTGTGTGTGTTAAAAAATAAAAAAATATTAAAAATTAAATAAATAAATAAAACAGTAATTGTGTGTGTGTGTTGAAAATAAAAATATGTATTTATATATATAAAAATGAAATTAAAATACAATAAATAAATAAAACGGTAAGCGTGTGTGTTAAAAAAATAAAAAAATATTAAAAATAAAATAAATAAATGAAACAGTAACGTCTGTGTGTTTTTCATTCTCCCATCACACCAGTTCTGCAACCTCAGTACCAGACAAGCACTTTAAGAGGAAGAACAGGGAAACAAACAAAGAGAGTAGAGGAAGACATGTTGTTGTTGAAAAGAATCTAAATAAGT
>NW_025733879.1:969-2161 GCF_021292245.1 Micropterus dolomieu
CTTTACTTACCATTTAGCATTGTCACAAAAAGTTCACACTTTATTTGTGTCAATGACCCGTTTCACCACATGAAAGGAAGAAGAAGTTGTTGAAGGTGCGAAGAGCTCTGGAGGTGTTAAACCTCTACAGAAATATAGATGTTAAAATGACTGCATATCAAACAATAACAGCAGATACAGAAATAACAGTAAAAACTAATACATGTTTAACTACAACACAGCACTAGCACATTAAAGTGCCTGACAGCAAGTTCATCAAGCTAAATGTCCCATATATTATCATAAAATAATTCAAATAATAAAACATTTATCAGTTCTCAGTGTAAATTACCTGTAATGATATGAGCTGTAACTACACTGTGGTCTCTTATTTGTTTGGTTTGTTGACGGTGGCGTAGAGGTCGCTGGGATCAGCTGAGGCTCCAGCAGAAGAAGAGGAAGCTTTCACGCTGCTGTAGGTCACTGTGTTGTTGTCAGGTAGTCTCTGGTTACTAGGTAAATAAATCACAGAGAAATATTTATAAAAATAAATTAATAAAACAGTAAGCGTGTGTGTTTAAAAAAATGTATATATATATATATATAAAAATTAAATTAAAATAAAATAAATAAATAAAACGGTAAGCGTGTGTGTGTGTGTTAAAAAATAAAAAAATATTAAAAATAAAATAAATAAATGAAACAGTAACGTCTGTGTGTTTTTCATTCTCCCATCACACCAGTTCTGCAACCTCAGTACCAGACAAGCACTTTAAGAGGAAGAACAGGGAAACAAACAAAGAGAGTAGAGGAAGACATGTTGTTGTTGAAAAGAATCTAAATAAGTTAATTTTCAGCAAGGATCCCTGACATTTCTTCATTTTATGTTGTAACCAATGCTTTGTTCCCGACACTTTCTGACACTTCCTTTAGAAATGATATGTTAAGTTCCTCTCATCTGATGTGATTCCTAGGAAATGCTAACCTTAAGGTTTAACTACTGACAATTGTTTTCCTTTTTATCAAATGCTTAAAACTAAGAACGGTATACCCGTTTGACAATTAAGGTCTGATTGTGGGAAGATATTTGATTACAATACGCGCAAATAGATTTTAGAATAGACATATTAAAAGACTCTCAGGAAACCGGAAACGAGCCCTCAGGGGAACAAAGGACTGCCCCTCTGGGAACCACGCCCCAACAAACAAAAGC
>NW_025733880.1:0-363 GCF_021292245.1 Micropterus dolomieu
AGCGAAGACCAGGTGTCCCTGCAGCACTGCTCAGGTGTGCCTGCAGCGAGGACCAGGTGTCCCTGCAGCGAGGACCAGGTGTCCCTGCAGCACTGCTCAGGTGTGCCTGCAGCGAGGACGAAGGTGTGCCTGCAGCGAGGACCAGGTGTCCCTGCAGCGAGGACCAGGTGTCCCTGCAGCGAGGACCAGGTGTGCCTGCAGCACTGCTCAGGTGTCCCTGCAGCGAAGACTAGGTGTCCCTGCAGCGAGGACCAGGTGTGCCTGCAGCGAGGACGAAGGTGTGCCTGCAGCGAGGACCAGGTGTCCCTGCAGCGAGGACCAGGTGTCCCTGCAGCGAGGACCAGGTGTGCCTGCAGCGAGGAC
>NW_025733881.1:0-937 GCF_021292245.1 Micropterus dolomieu
AACATTGTCCTGGCTCTGGCCCGCCAGGCCGTGTACAGGGCGAGAAATTATCGGCTTTTTGGGGACAAGGTGGTGAACCCATGGGACTTGTTCAGGAGTGCTCTCAAGTTGCACCTCAGGGCAATCTGGGTGGTGCAGCCTGACTGGCTTGAAAACAACATTTGCAACAAATCCACTCTTGGCAAGGTGGTTCAAGAAAAGCTGATGTTTAACTTTTGAATGGTGCTGTTTTTCTCTGTGTTGTGTGCCTTGTGTTTTTTTGTTTTTCATGTGGACAGGGAGGGGGTCCCACCCCTCTCCCTGTCTACATGTCTACTAATCTAGGTTTTTTCTTGTGTCCCCAAATGATGGTGTTGGGGAAAGTGTGTGCTTGTATAGGATGTGTGGGTATTTGATTTGTAGAGTGAGGTTGCCCAAAACACGTCCCTTGGGAAGTCTCTGGGATGGGAGACCTTTTTTTCCACGTGTGTATAGCGTTGTTGGTTGTCATTCTGTTAATTTTTTGGAGTGTAATTATTTTTGAAAATTGAGTGACTGTAATGTATTGTGCCTGTCTTTTGACATTGTCTGGTATTTGTGTGGGGCTTGTTGCTCCTTTTAATGAAATCATGTAAATTTTGATATACTAAATATAATAAAAGATAAAAAAAAAAAAGCCACTCAGGCACCCCCAAACGGCCCTTCAAAAGATGTTCTACGGCTAATTGACAAAAAACGTATTCTGCCCATAATGTCCAAGGTGCTCCAGGGTCACTTGGAATCCACAGGCACTGATTCCTGGTTAAACATCCAGGAACCGGGACACCGTTCACGCTGGCAGTCCACAGACAGGAATAGGCACCCGGGTATGGGTACAGCGACAAGGCCACCTTCAGCCGGAGGTCCTCACTCACAAACAGACGCTCATTCCTGGGTGGACATTCAGGAAAAGGATCCA
>NW_025733882.1:0-1462 GCF_021292245.1 Micropterus dolomieu
ATGAAAGCCTCTAAAAGGTAGAAGCAGGCTGTTTTAGCCTGTACACACTGAGTTGATGGCTTCCAGTGACCTGTTGTACTTTGGAGTCAAATTTAACTCACTTTCTGTTGTTTTACACAGATCAGTCACAGGACAGAGTGTTTCACCAGATCTCACCTTTACAACAAACAATACCAATTTCATGCAGCCATATTTCACTAAACAGTACTCTTTTGCTTCTTAAGCCTAAGCGAGTGTGTAAAGCTCCTTTTGTGGATTTTATGAGCTAACAACCACCTAATAAGTTCTAAATGGAGTTTTAATACCAAAATACAACTGTATGATGGGTGTGGGACGCTGATTTGAGCTGTTGTGATTTGGGGCCCCTATGTGTCAAATTTAACTCACTTTCTGTTGTTTTACACAGATCAGTCACAGGAAAGAGTGTTTCACCAATTCTCACCTTTACAGCAAACGATACCAATTTCATACAGCCATATTTCACTGAACAGGACTCATGTAAAGATTTCTACATGAAAGCCTCTAAAAGGTAGAAGCAGGCTGTTTTAGCCTGTACACACTGAGTTGATGGCTTCCAGTGACCTGTTGTACTTTGGAGTCAAATTTAACTCACTTTCTGTTGTTTTACACAGATCAGTCACAGGAAAGAGTGTTTCACCACATCTCACCTTTACAGCAGACAATACCAATTTCATACAGCCATATTTCACTGAACAGGACTCTTATGTTTCACAAGCATAAGTGAGTGTGTAAAGCTCCTTTTGTGGATTATATGAGCTAACAACCACCTTATAAGTTCTAAATGGAGTTTTAATACCAAAATACAACTGTATGATGGGTGTGGGACGCTGATTTGAGCTGTTGTGATTTGGGGCCCCTATGGGTTAGGGAAGAAAAATTTGAAATGTCGACGCCGAAGGCGGCGACATTGAATGCGCAGGCCATCAGCTGCCAGCCAGTCCCGAGCCCTCACTTCTCACCTCAAAGAGTCAAAGTGCCCAGTCGGTGTATCCAGAGCCTCTCCTCACGTCGTCTCTGGGCTGTGGACCACCTGGGATTACATTGGAGGATAAGCGCGGTGAGCTGCGACCAGCCATGCTCAATAAAGTGCTTAACCAGGGGGATGTGTGTGTCTTTTTTCTTTACAATGTTGTACCTGTGTTGTGTGAACCTGGTCAACAAGGTGTTCCCTGTTTCTCCAACGTACTGCATGTTACACTGCCTACATCTAATCAAATAAACACAATTCTTGGAATGAACACTGCCATGCCTATGTGTGGTAAAAACATTATTGTTGTGGGGATTCAGCACCCAGGGGTGGTGCCTAAAAAATTCTCCGTGCCCGATGGGTCTAGAGTCAGTGGGTGGTGCCAGCTTGGCCCTAACTAAAGTGTCCTGCAGGTTTTTGTTTTTTCTGTAGGCAGCAATGAGCCTATGGTTCTGTAACAGCTGAGTAGTAGAT
>NW_025733883.1:0-342 GCF_021292245.1 Micropterus dolomieu
ACACTGACAGTAACACACTGACACACACACTGACACACACACTGACACACACACTGACACACACTGACACACACACTGACACACACACACTGACACACACACTGACAGTAACACACTGACACACACTGACACACACACTGACAGTAACACACTGACACACACACTGACACACACACTGACACACACACACTGACACACACACTGACAGTAACACACTGACACACACACTGACACACACACTGACACACACACACACTGACACACACACTGACAGTAACACACTGACACACACACTGACACTAACACACTGACACACACACACACTGACACACACACTGACAC
>NW_025733884.1:0-328 GCF_021292245.1 Micropterus dolomieu
AGTGTAAAGTAGTGAGCGTACAGCTTGTATAACAGTGTAGAGTAGTGAGCGTGCAGCTTGTATAACAGTGTAAAGTAGTGAGCGTGCAGCTTGTATAACAGTGTAAAGTAGTGAGCGTACAGCTTGTATAACAGTAGTGAGCGTACAGCTTGTATAACAGTAGTGAGCGTACAGCTTGTATAACAGTAGTGAGCGTGCAGCTTGTATAACAGTGTAAAGTAGTGAGCGTACAGCTTGTATAACAGTGTAGAGTAGTGAGCGCGCAGCTTGTATAACAGTGTAGAGTAGTGAGCGCGCAGCTTGTATAAGAGTGTAGAGTAGTGAGCGC
>NW_025733885.1:0-498 GCF_021292245.1 Micropterus dolomieu
ATAGGCCTAGACTGCCGGGGGATTTCCCATGATGCACTGAGCTCCTCTCTCCTCTACTTTCTCTCCCTCTGTATGCAACCTCATCCCATTATTGCATGTTACTAACACAACTTCTCCCCTTTCCGGTAGTCTTGTGCTTTCTCGTCCCTCTCCTCTCTCCTCCTATCACTTCCTGCAGGTGTTTCTGGCTCTGGAGCTGTGGAGTCTGGATCTGTGGTTGCGGGTCACCTGCTGCTCCCGTGTTCCTGCTCGACACCCTCTGCTACAACAATTATTGTTAATAGTCCTATTATTATTATTATTATTATTATTATTATTATTATTATAATCATTAACATTACGATTGTTATCATTAACACTACTATAGATATCTGTACCATTTTTCATTTAGTCTATAGCAACATCACCTTCACTGTCTGTACCTCTGTGTGTATATTGTGTAGGCTGCCTCCCTCCCCTCTCTCTCCTTCCATCCCTCTCTTTTTCTCTCTGTTCCTC
>NW_025733885.1:518-15641 GCF_021292245.1 Micropterus dolomieu
CTCTCTCTCTCTCTCTCTCTCTCTCTCTCTCACCCCAACCGGTCGAGGCAGATGGCCGCCCACCCTGAGCCATGGTTCTGCTTGAGGTTTCTGCCTCTTAAAAGGAAGTTTTAAAAGGAAGTCCCACCAAGAGCAAGTAGTGCTTGCTCTTGGTGGGAACTGTTGGGCTTCTGTAAATAGCATCACAGAGTACGGTCTAGACCTGCTCTTTCATGAAAAGCGCTGTGAGATAACTGTTGTTGTGATTTGGCGCTATATAAATAAAATTGAATTGAATTGAAATTGATGTTATCACCTAGCTTGTTTACCAGCCTGTTGGACTGTAAGTCACCTTCTACAGCTAGAGATGTGCAGATTGATCAGCTGGGGACTGAAACAGGCCATTTTGTTTTCGCTTCCCTGACCAGTAACTGGGGCCGAGCAGCTGCACTGTGTCGTGTTTCATGTGTTTGCACAGACAGTAACCTCATGTCACAGCCACACACAAAGTTCTTCACTAGAGTGAAGGAGACGCAACGCTCACTATTTAGGCTACAGCACTGACCTTTGACCTGCAGCAGGACTTGTTTCTTCATCAGGATGTCTCTCTCCCTGCTGTAGACGGTGCAGGTGTAGGTGTCTCTGTCTCTGTCTGTGGGGTATTTCAGGGTCAGACTAAGGTCTCCAGTTCTCAGCGCATTTCTCTTCATCTCTGTTCGGTCTCTGTAAAAACTGTGCTGTTCTTCAGGCTGGTCAGAGCCGTTCTTATATACGTGGAGCACATCGTTGTCTCCGTCCCTCCACTCCACTGTGCCGTCTTCAGGCAGGTGAACTGTGGCTTTGCAGGGCAGCAGGACAGACTCCACCTCTGAATCCACCTCCACCTTGTAGACTGAGAGGACAACAAAGCACAACATCAGCTGTACAGACAGCAGCAGGAACTCTGAAATATGTCCCATTGTTCCATCTAACAGAGACAGTCTTGTCTTTGGTGTCTCTACAATCAACAGCACAACTGACTGTTTATTAAATCACTGAGTATTATTGTCAGAGGGACTCAATCAAATCTTTATTAAAGTTAGAATCTGAAGGTTTTCATTAAATAAATGTCTGTTCAGTCACTGTCTATCGTCTAATGAGGTAACACAGTGGTGACTGAGCCTGTGGCCCACTGATCAAAGTACTGCAGTATTTACATATCTGCAGTATTACCAAGGGAAAAACTGCAGTATTAAGCTGCTGCTAATGCAACATTTCCTGCTGCTGCAGCTTCACATTAAAAGCATCTAACTGGTGAAACACCAGTTGACTGTTATTATGTTTATTATTATTATTATGTGTTATTTTTCTATTCACATTATCTAACTCCACAGTACTTAAACTTGATTCATTGGAGTTAATCATTTTCAGGTGATTGTTTAACACACTATATGAAGGTGTGCATATTTTTTATGCAGCTTCTTTTCCTCAGGTCAAATGGGCCAAAAATGTTGTTTTAATTTAACATGCTCTATCATCTTCCCAGCTAACGTTACTGTTCCCAGCGACTTGTGGATCGACGGCACATTTTTATGGCTCCATCAACAGATAATCTTCCATTTGCAGCCCTGATCATCTAAGAAACTGATCAAAGTCTCTATATTTGAAGACGTCCCACACTGTCAGTAGTTTCATCAAGATCACTGTAAATGAATGTGTCAGCTTTCCTTTATGTTCTGGTCCAGTGGTCAGTGCTCATTATTATGAGGAGTACACTATGATTATTCCTCTTCACTGTAACTCAAATACAATCGTTTTTTCCTAGACAAACTACTTCCAGGTGACAGTACTGGCAGATTGAGGTTCTGACATAAAGAACAGTGTGAGACTGATGCTAAAGAGAAGACATCAGCATTCCCAAAGGGTCGTCACCAGTTGGATGTAAAGGAGGAAACAAGATGAATTGATGTGGAGAGAATTATCGGTCCACAACAAATACTGTCTTCAAAAAGTCCTATAAATCTGGTTCTCCGTGTGAGGATGTGATGTTCTTAGACAAAGATCTCACAGTCTGCTGTGGTCGGACAAATATATGTCCAGGTGTTGTGCTGTGAAGCTAAACTAGTCTCTAAAGTTGAACAAAGCAAGAGGTCATGTATTGTGTCTCCATGAGAATCTGACTTGCAGGATAATCATTGCTGTTGCTTCCGGTTCTGTTCAGTTTATCTCTTTAACTTCCCCAACTTTTTATACAACAGCATACCAAAGACTTTAAATGACTTTCATCTGTTTCTTCACAGGGTGCCTCCACAAAGATTCTTCTCTGAGATCACATAACCTGCACCATAACATAAGCTGGTAACATGCTTCAGCTTCAGTAGCCTCAGTATTAACCAGCAGCTTCACCAGCCAGAAAAAACACTGAGTGATTAAACACTTTACGTGACGGTTTATATTCTCTCCAGCTGAGCTGTCCAACAGATTCTCCTTAGCTGAGGCCAACACACTGTTCATCACTTAATGCTAATGTTGTTATCTCTATTCACCTGATAGATGCCAACACAGTGAAAATTGATTTAAAAAAACGCATTTACCAACCATTCACCACATGCTCAATTAAAACAGCGATCTGAGTGACTTAACTTAATCTCAACAGGGAGTTTGTTCCATTCCAATGCTGACGTGTTCAAAAAGGTGTTTTATAGCTCTTAAATCTACAAGGTACCACGTCCATGGCACTGCCGCTAGTTGAGTAGCTATGAGAGTTCCTGATCTTAAAATAGTCTTTAAAATACCATGGCTCGTTCCTATGCAAAATCTTGGTGTTAATCTCAGTTTCAACTGCCTCACTGTGTTTTCAACTGTCAGCCATTTTACATTCTTAAATTCAGAAGAGCCGACATGGGTCCTATTATTGAGGTCAACCTGACCAATTTATTCTGTGCCGTTTGAAGTTGAACTTTTAACCTCTTGGAGGTGCTGCTGTACCATGTAGTACAGGCATACTCAAAGTGAGGCTGAATTAAAACATTTGCTAACATTCAAAGTTTCTTTATTTTGAAAATGAGCCTTAAGAAAAAGAATAAGAAGATATACTTTATTAATCCCACAAGGGGAAACTCAATGTTTCCACTGTTGTTAATTGTTAGTATTTTTTTACACACACAGGTCTGAAACACACACACATGCACAAGCAGGACCTATAGGCACAACACATGGAGAGATGTCAGAGTGAGGGGGCTGCTGCTTGGTACGGCGCCCCGAGCAGTTGGTGGGTTCAGGGTCTTGCTCAAGGCCACCTTTGGCAGTGCCCAGGAGGTGAACTGGCACCTCTCCAGCTACCAGTCCACACTCCGAATCTGTGGTCCGAGCTGGACTCAAACCAGCGACCCTCTAGTTTCCAGCCAAGTCCTTACAGACTGACCCTTAAGTGCCAGAAATTTAATTCTTTAGTTCACTTTTGTGATAACCCTTTGACCCATACTTTCTCCACTCAAGGAAATATCTAAATCACAGCCTACATATTTAACACAAGTCTTTAGCTTCAATCTGGGTATCACCTACCGAAGTACTGAGCTCTGGTGTCCTACTCAACCTTATTTTTGAACAAAATAAAAAAGATTAATTTTTCCCCAGATGCAAGACAATTGGTTCTCCACAAGCCATCCTTTAATGTTCTTCAACTTAAATGGTTCTCAATAACTTTCTTATCCTTATGGGAGAACACCAAGGCTGAATCGTCCACGTAGAGAAAAAGATTACAATTGCGGATTTCTTTTCTTACATAAACAAGAGAAAGAGCAATGGACCCAGGACACTACCCTGCGGCACACCACATCTGCTGTTGATTTCAACTCTTTTATGCTTCTCAGTCAAGTATGATCCAATCCATTCACATGCCTACAAACCCAGGGCTTTTAGTTTAATTGGCAGAATGTCATGGTCCACGGTGTCAAATGCTTTCTGGAATCTAAAATATTATGCCACAGAGTTTACCCAATTCGATCTCTTTCCTTATATAGTGTAATAGGACACTCTGAAACCAGATTGCAATTTATAAAACAAATCAGAATTACTAATATAGTCATTATTTGCTCTTGTATTATTTTCTCCAAGACTTTCGATACAACTCCCAAAATCAAAACTGGTCGATAATTGCCCTCTTCTTACTTATATTTCATCTAGACCAGTTGCTTTCAAACACTAAAGTTCATTCAATAACTTTAAGACCTGTCCTGTGTAACCATAGAAAGGCCAAAAGAGTCAGCTACCACTCCAAGCTGAGAATAAACATGACATTACCGTCATATAAACCAGGTTTTCTAGGCAGTTTATCAACTAAATTTCCAGCTACGGATGTAAAAAAAAAAAAAGGTGTTAAATTTATCCGCAACCCTTAATTAATCGGAGGAGAGTTCCTCATCGATGTTTTTTTTCTTTGTCTTGAGTCTTTTACTGTAACCAATTTGTTTCAATGACTGCAAAAGTTTCTTTGGGTTACCTTTATATTCAGTAATTGTCTCACAAAAAAATACCTTTTACACATTTTAATCATCTTTTGCTCTATATGTCTTAGATTCTTATAATTATCCAAATCATCCTGCTCTTTAGTCGTCCTAAAACCTCTAATAGTTTTTATAGGAGCAACTTTATCTACTGCCTTTAAGAACAAATTTATAAACTGCTCCCATGTTTCATCAACATCCAAACATAACACTGAAGTCAATCCATTGGATTTAAACACTCAATAAAGACCTCACAACTATTATATTTTAATTACCTGATCTTAATTGTATTTTGTTTCTTAAATGCAACTTTATGCTTTTTCCTTGTACAATTTACAACTTCACTCTGAGAAATCATAGAGTGATCAGATACCAAGATGAGATTAATGACAGTTTGACTCATATTAGACACTCGTCTGGACGCTTGTATTAACTACAATCCCTGCAGGGGACAGAAGATTCTTCCATCAACTGATAAAAATGACTTTGATCAGGATGTCTATACAGAGCCCCAATTAATAAAGGCTTGCTTTTAGTTAACTGTACATCAAACCCCACAGCTTCAACAAGATCGTGATTTAAATCCATTCTGCAACTAAAACAAATATCAGCCCTAATATAAACACAACCCCATTAGGGTTACGATCTTTTCGTAAGACAGGATCATTTTTAATTTCAATTTCTGTATTGCTGATTGAGGCGTCCAGTCTGAAAAGCACACAATCCCAACTTTACTATTGCACATCATCAATCTTATCTCATCTGATTTAGAAAGAACACTGCGAACATTGAGGTGCATAATGTGCTGACCTTTAGTGAAACTGAAGTCCAGGATCTGAGGCACTGCCTGTAGATCTCCCCTGACCCCTCGATCATATATATAGTATTGAGGATATCTTTAAAACACTATTTAAGGATCTTTCTTCTTGTTTCCTCAGTTTCCCTCATCGCAGGTTAACTAACTCAGAGTTTTCTGGAAGAGGCCTACAGAGCTCCACATAATCCAGTCTCCATGCTGGACTTGTTCATGACTTATGTTTTAATTCGGTGTGTGAAAGTGTTTTGCAGCATGTTCACTGCAGCAGCTGGAGCAGAAATGTGGTGTTGTGTACAAACAGTGTGGACTTATTGGACGCATTATATCAAACAATTTGGAGACTCAAAATTCCTTCTCTCTCTCTCTGAGAGAAAGAGGGGGGTGAGATATCAACTCTCAACAGACGGCTGAAGAGACCCCAAAGGAAGAGGTGAAAGGTTTGCTTGCCCTAAGTGCTGTTTCTGCGTAGTTTGATCGTAAAACTGGCCACTTTTGGCAGCAGCCGTGATAAGGCTCGGTGCCTGACTGTTAAAATGACAAAGACACACTAACCAGAGATTACGAACAGCCTATCAAAGCTCTTTGGGAAAGAGGACAGGGAACCCTAAACTGCCTCTCCACACATGTAACCATGGCAACTGACCTCCCTCTTTGTTTAATTACCTCACATCAAAGGATATTCCCCTCTTCACAGCCAGATGTGAATTCGTGAGAAAATCCAGGACACCAGACAAAGCCCTGAACTCTTTGTGTAAACACAAAGAGTTCTGTCTCCTCAGAACTCAAAGCATTACCTTATTTAATTAAATAATATTTAAGTTACTTAACTAGGTCTCTCCACTCCATTTTAGAAGTTATGTTACCATGTTGTTGATATTGTTGTTGAAAAGAATCTAAATAAGTTAATTTTGCAGTGTTTTAATTTTCAGCAAGGTCACCTGACTTTGCCTCATTTTATGTTGTAACCGATGCTTTGTTCCTAACACTTTATGACACTTCCTTTAGGATATGATAAAGAAATGTCATCCTATACTACTCGAGTAATTTTTCCTCTCTCTCGCCCTGTTGTTCCTCGCTCCCTTGTTCTCTTCAACTGCCCGTCTCCCGGCAACGCCCTGAGAAGTTCGACCCGGCGCAGCGAAGGCCTTTTGTTCATTTTCAAGCCACACACGTGAAGCGACACGACCTCAGCTTTCCCTCGTTCCCAGCATCTTACTAGCTTTTTGTTTGTTTGTTTGTTAAAAGTTATCAGACCGTTAACTTACAGAATTTTAATTCAAGAATGACAAAGTTATTTTTTTAGCTTTATTTGTCGAGCTAACTTGCACTGCTCCCACCGACGTCTGGACCCAGTCACGTGGCCCCGCCAGCAGTAACAAAAGACATCCGACAGAACAGCCTAATTGCCAGACTGAGGACGGTCAACACTGGAGTGTTTTTCTTCATTCAGACACGGAGAACCCCCGGAAAATTCCCTAGCAGACAGCAAGAAATCAGGCAGCTAGCGTGGGGACCCGTGCAACCGGCCAAGGCATGGCAAACAAGGCATTCTGTGATCAGTGATGTCCAATAGTCGTTTAGTCCAGTATATTTAATCCATGAAACTCCTACACAAATTTAACCGAGTTATCACCTAATTGCTTTCATTAGCTGCCCGTATAAGTCAAATTCTCCCCACAATAGAACTCAACATTCTTTGTTTGCCCCATGTTGTTTAGCCATTGTTTATTCCTTTGATGTATATTTACCGCATTTTTATGTCACCTTAGTTAGTTAATAAATTTCACCGAAATCAAAGGAATTGTGTGTGTGTATTGCCTGTCTCCAAGTCCCTGCCAGGAGAATTTACCCCTTCAACATAAGACTGACTGATTGATTTAAGATAATTTAGCGATTATTAACTAACTGATCACTAGTGAATAATTGTATAATTATTAACCCTACCTAGGGAATCCCGAGACCCAGGCTGAACGGAATCTCGAGTGGTGCCCCGCGAAACGAGAGATTTCTGAATTAATATTCTCTGAACATGTGTTTGTGGCAGAGAAAAACTTCTAGTACTCGTGAAGCATTTTTCTTTGTGACTTCAAAATCACTGAAACACATGTGGGACTATTTTCTACATCTACAGGTTCCACTGTCACAGGTGTTCAGCTGTTCTGCTTCAATAACACCTTCATATGCTGGAAGTGTAGCAGTAGCGACATACCTGACATGAAATACTGCCGGAAATGTACCAGAAGAACCCCAGCAGCAACAAGACCAGCAACCAGGAGAACCAGGAGAACCAGGAGAACTTTGACCCAGGGTGGAAATCGTTCTGTGGGAACCAGAAACATAAAGAACATGACCTCTGACCTCTGACCTGTATCTACAGCAGCTGTTAGGGTTTGTTGCTGACCTTTGACCTGCAGCTGTATCTCTGCCACTCTCTGTTGTCCTCCTAACGCTCTGACGGTGCAGGTGTAGCTGCCGCTGTCAGAGAGCTGGAGTTTTGTCAGGTTGAGGCTGAGGTCTCCAGTTTCCAGAGCGTCAGTCATCATGGATGTTCGGCCGCTGTAAAGCTGGTTTTGGTCTCTAAGTTCATCATCTTCCTGACGCTGGTGGACGGTTGGAGGATCGAGATCGTAGCGGCTCCACACCACTGTGGGGTCGTCTATGTCAAATGTTTGAAACTCACAGGGCAGCAGGACAGACTCCTCCCCCTCATACAGCTCCACAGCTGAGGCATGCTGGGAAACTGTGAGGTCACACAGACAGAGAGGTTCAATCACAGCAGCCTTATTTCATCATTTACCCTATAGGGCTAAATCGATTTTGATACATTTGTGTTTATATATATATATATATATATACACACGTGTGTCTCACAGTGAATGCCTGAGACTTGTTTGCCAGTAAAGTTCCTGTCTGTTGTTGTGGTGTTCGCTGTGCAATGAGTTTAAAGTTTGTCAGAGACCAAAACATTATAATTCACCGATATACTGAACATTAACTTCCTGCAATACAAGTATCCGTGACAATGCTGCAGCTCTGTTACAGTTTCAGTGTAAAATAAATATAGTAATACTGTCAACAGCCCTTCTGCATTCATATAGACTCACAATGCATTTTAAACAACTCAGAGTCTCACTTACTTATATATGAGCTTTAGTACGTCACAACACCAGTTACAGTCAAAGTCAAATGTTCAACGTAATTCATTTTCCCTCTATACTTTTATTATATTCTCAGCTGATTTATTCCCTCAGTAAACACTTTCCTGATGAGTTTATGGTCTCAGTCGCTAGTTTCAAGTCTTCTTCAACACAGCATGATGTTCATTTAGTAAATTATGGTCACACCTGCACTGGGTTGAACCAACTATGTGTAAGTTCAAACTTAGCCTAGCTTAAATGTAATTTCTAACTTAAGTAGGAGTTTACGTGCTACTAACGTTTTAAGGGTTGCACCAGCTGAAATACGTCCAACGTAGACATAAGTTACAACGTTAATCTTACACCTAGTCCTTCAAAGGTGTACAGTCCTCCATAAAATAGTCAAGTGGTTGTCATGGCGCATCGTTTTGAAAGGTGGGGTGACTGGGATCAGGAGGAGCAAATTATGCAGACTCTTCTGTATAACCCAGCGCACACAGCCTGGATGATCTCATTTCGGTTAATGAAGCAAAATGCAGATCACAGACTGGTTAAGTTATGAAGGTATGAATTGAAAATGTAACGAAATTAAGAGTAGATTACTAGCCCAAAGAAAATATTGGATTAAAGATTAAAGATATTAATAATAAAGGATCGTGAAAAGGCAATGGCTTATTTTTATTTATTTATTTTGCAAATTTGCGTGTCTTGTAACAAGTTACTGCCCACCCTGCTGCAGGCACCCTCACTGCTGTCTTCAGGTAGGCTGTAATAAGAGCAGCACAGAAGAAAACCCAGCAAGCAATTTCACGCTTAAAAACAGAGCCCAGACGTCTAGGCTAAAACAGGGCTGAATTTGGGCTGTCAGTGAAAGTTTGGTAGACGTCTAACCATAGCCCAAGAATAGTCTAGTCATCAATTAGACCACCATTGAACGGCGACACATAGACGTGTATTAGATGTTGAAAATGGGTCCAGGCTAAAACAAGGTTGAATTTGGGCTGTCAGTGAAGAGTTAGTAGACGTTTAACCACAGCCCAAGTATAGACCAAATATACAGCTTTTAAATGACTACATATCTACCTCTAATAGACAACAGAATAGTGGCTTACGGATTGTTTTTACTCAAACAACACAGGTTCTCACAAATGGTAATCCGTCCAAACAAATTAAATATAAAGATTTTATTAAGAAAAAGGATTACAACGTAGACAACTTAAGATAATACAACGTGATGAAAATATAAAGGAATTATTGCTAAAATATTATAAATACAAAACCTCTCATATATATATGAAAATACAAACAATTTTAACAACATGCGGCAATAAAAACATAAATAATGATAAAATAAATTGTTTGGCTACATCCAAATCTAGATCTTCATCTACGCTGCTACTTGATACAGGAAGAGCATCAGATGGGTCTCTCGGTTGGCGCCAGTCTCTCGGGTAAATGGGATCCATAACTGTTGAATATGTAAGAATATGAATATAAGTAACCATTATAATTTGACTATGTTGACTGTTTTCCCATAAGACATGACTACTATCATCAAATGATTTTAAATGAAAACATGAAGGTTAAAAAAAAATCATTTATAACGTTTTTTTCTTTTTAATTTAAAAGTATTTATTACTGACCCATTTATATCTATGGAAAATATAAAGATACTTGAACAGGACACATGTTTTAGCCATGTTGCATTAGAACAACAAAATAGAAAAGTTGCTTTTCTTTTGAGAGAGCAATGTGCGGTGAATGTAATGTGTTCTGAATATTTATTGTGCTTTGCTGACTGTATGCTGGAGAATTTGCAATAAATATTTAGTGTCAAAAGTCAAAAACTCATATTTTCATATCATAATGATCTAGTGAGTAAAATATGTGTGGCTTTCATTACAAATTATAATAGGTAAGGTTGCACATGTTTCATGTTCACCCCTTCTGAATTCAGATAATGTAAGAGTTTGTAAGGGCACGAGGAAACCCGTGGGTATCATGGAGTAACGTTAAGTTACACTTGCATGCAGCATGTTAAGCTAACCACAACATGCCTTACTCTACACTGTTGCCCCGGTTCCTACACGTTAACATATAATGTAGATAAAAAATGAAGACATGTCAAAAAAGACACAGATACTTACAAGACCAAAGTAAATGTCTTTTTGCTTCCAGTGTTTGCAGTAAACTCTTGCCCGTTGCTCGCTGAAAGGCCGAGGTCGTAACGTATCCCTCGTTTAAAAATGGCAGATGTCTTTATTGCGAGATGTGGCAACTCTGATGTCTACCAGGGCCGTCCCTGATGTCTAAATTTCAAGTCTCGCGTTGCCAGTAGTCATGTGTAGTAGGGCTACAGCTGCCATCTAGCGGTTGAAAATAGTAATTGCATCTTGTTTTAAATTAAAATGAAAGTCAATGTAGTGAACGTTACAGCGAAAATAAAGATAATTTAAATGTTTACTTGCATTTGATTATATGATATCACGCATCTCAACAGCTGCATGGGTGAAAACTACATGTAACCTATTTGGTCTGAAACAGGGCTACAATCAAGCCGTTGCTATAAGACCACTGATTGCCTCTATTTCGCCGGGTGGGCTAAAAGCAGACTACACGTAGCCTGTCCAAATAAGAGCTAAATCGTGGCTAAAGATAGACCATGTCAATTTAATGACACTTAATATCTTGTAGATATTACTGACATTGCAAAAATAATGGGATATCAACCATCTCACGTGCTGCCAGGGCAAAACCCCACTTTTAATCATTTTTGACTTTTTTGACTAAAAGTGGTCTACAAATAGCCGGTCTGTCTACGAGCTAAATCGTGTCTACGCACAGGCTGCACGTAAATCATGTGTAAGAAATGAAACAAAAAACCTTGTAATCACTGTAGACCGTGTTTAAATGATGGAATATCATTCACATTGCAAGTTATTTTGGCAAAAATGTCATGTAACCACATTTAAAGTTATTGCGGCTAGTAGTGGGTTACTCATAGCTGGACTAAATCAGGTCTATAGTAAACCTAGACGGTGAAATGACGACTATTGCTTGCTGGGAAGTCTGTAATATTGAGGCACTGAACCTGCCCCCAGCAAACTCGTATTTTTTCTCCCTTAACTTTTCAGCATCTCCTTTGCGTTGTGTCGGATGTTTTCTAGGCCAAACCGTTTAATTATGTCTGATGTGGAGTGATTGATGGACTAGCCACTCATAGTAAACCTTCTTGCCTAGTCAACTCCGAAATCGCTGGAGAAAAGTGGGGGGGGGGGGACAAAACATAGATTTTGAAATATGAGGGGGATAATGGCTCCTACATGTTATAATGTTACAATTTCATCTGCCCGTTATACTTTGAGGTTCGTTACGGGCACCGTTAAATTACGTCTATGTTGTAGTTAACGGTTTTACCACTCGATGTCACTGTGAGACTAGCTGTAGATTAAGGTTTCATAGTTATCACCTAATCATAATTCTTTGTCCTTGTCTACGTACCTTTTTGTTGGTGTTTTGTTTTGTTTTTAGCCGTTAGCCTCTTCAGTATTGCAAACGTTTAAAGAGAGAGAGACCAGCAGATGACAAAACCGTAATAAACTCTGTTAAGAATAGTGCTGTTCACTGATTGGCCATGGGATGTGTCAACATCATTTTCTGCGACACTGTTTTGATGAGTATGGACTTTATGCCAGATTAGCTAAGATGCACCTTGTATCTCTGTGGTGCAATCAAACAAACATCAACACAGCTTCAGTCTCAAACTAACTAGTTTCAACGTATTGTTTAGTGTGGACTTTGCACCCTAACTTAAGGTAGAACTTACGTATCGCTGGTGCAAGAGGCTGCTGGTCTACAATAAATGTCAAGCGTGTAGATGACATTTCAACACAGACGATGGGGGTAGGGGGACATCTTTGTGCTATATTCATTTTCTTTTGTCAGCCCAGGAGAGCCATTGAGTGTATGCTACTACTCCTGATGTTTCTCAGTGTACCGTTTGCTGTTGTCTTTGTACTTGAGTGTATTTAAGGAGAGGGAGACCTCCAAAGGGAGCCTCAACCATCCAACCAGAGAACTGTCATCTTTCTCTCCGTGGCCACGTATATAAAGAATTCATTGATTACATCTTTGACTCCGTACTTCTTAATGGAAGAATTTTCCCAGTTATCAAACGAGCTAATTCTAGGTAGATAATGAGCAGGCTGTATGACCTGATTGCTGACCGCTGTAGCTTCACTGCTCCTAAACCTAGCTAGGTTAGATCAGATTTGTGTGTAAACTGTGTTTCAGAACAGAGTGTCAGGGCTGCAGGAAGGTTAGGCAATGCACAATGGTGCTGGGAACTCAGTAACCTCCAATTTATCGCAAGACTCTGACCTCTGTACTTGCCAAACAGCCACCTAACCATATTTAATTGATGTTTAGAGTCGCCACTATCCCGTAGATGTACAGGGTCGGCAAAGGTGTTCACCACCAAGACCCAAATTAACTGGGCAGATGACAGGAAAACTGCTGACTCAGTGAGAAAAAAAGAGGTCATGCTTTGAAACAAAGCTTTAACAGGTGGTGCAAAGACGTTGAAAAGTTAGTGGCATAGATGGTCAAAACCTCTTGGTGTCAATTTGTAATGCACTGAGGAAGCCCTGTTGCATCATTGCTGAACGGTGAAGGTGGGAACAGGGTATTTAACAGAAAAGTCCAAGTAAGAAGGTGGTTGCGGTGGATGGGTAGGCCAGAAACCGAGCAACAAAGCAGAGCATTTTAACTACCATGCATTCCGGCATGCATCATGTTAAGTCGGCTCTGCGCAGCGCCGCATGAAGTGAAACGTACCTAATGAAAGATGTTTTCAGCTTGCTACTCTGCCAACAAGTGGCAAAAATATGAAAGTGGCAAAAATATGAAATCAATCAATTACATCAATTACATGAGGGCACAGGCCCCACATGCCTCATGTAATTGATTGATTTATTTTAGATTGAAGTGTATGAAACCTATTAGTATGTATCTCACTGGCTTCCCTTGTTTAGCCCATTAATACTGGTCATGTCAGAAAGGGATTTGACCGGAGTATAAGCACACACACCTATTTTATAACAATTTGCCATTGCTGCACAGTCACACCTGACATGCATTGCTCTCACTACTACCTCTCCTTTAAAACGGTCTGTCTCTGTAATAAGCATGAATGGAACCTCTTCTATAAAAATACTCATAAAGTCTGTTAAGACTGCTGCTGGCTGGACATCTCTGGCTGTGCTCGTACTGGCTGAGGCTGCCTGTATTTCACCTGGGTCTGTGTGACCTGCTAAAGACGTCTGGACTGGGTCTGTGCTGGTACTGGATTTGGATCAACTGTGCTCGTACTGGCTTATGATCCAGCATCTACTCTACTGACAAATATTAGCATAGCCCCTTTAAATAATAGATACTTGCTAGATACTAATGTTATCAGCTGCATCAGGCCCATACAAACTGGCTCCCAGGTTTCCTTTAACATTTTCAAATGCTGTTTATACAGGGGCTGGGCCATATGGACAAAAATGTTATCACGATAGCTGGGTTAGCAGCGCAGAGGCTGACTCACTGCAGCTAGGTTCACATCAGACTTTCAAAGGAGAGAAAACGAGTTTACCTGACTGCTGTTCTCGAAAGTCACTGTGAGTGAGTTATTTTCTCTTCTTGTGCCCAGAAGGAAAGCCCCTCTGTGTTTATCAACACTCGCTTTCAACATTGACTTGTTTTTTGTGATATTTCATATCATTAACTACGTGCCTTTTCACATTAACCAGTAGTTTTATTTTGAAAATGTAACCGAACGTTGTATGTAGACCTATACTATTGCTAACTTCACCGGACGCTGCAGATGCAGCCAATTGTTGCTAACTTGACCGGGAGCCCTTAACGTCCAGACACGACGCCAAGGGGTCTTGACAATCTTACTGGGGCACAGCTCATGGATACAGGGACACGTGCCCCAGTAAAAAGGGTCTGGCGACGCCTATGGCTGTCTGTATCAAGATCTATCAGCATACAACAAACTAATAGAATGGAGAGTTATTAGATGAGGAGCCGACCATCAAAACTATGAAGTTACTCTTTAAGGCACTTTTTCATAGTGGTCACTTTTCAGACTTTGGTCTATTTTACTTCATGTCTTCTTTTACTCTAATGGAAATAAAACTTTAAGAATAAACTGTTGGTTTTAAGCCTACTAACCTCTGCTTATTTGCATCTATAGATTTCTTCTAACTAAATTACAAAGCACATTTCAGAGGGAAATATTCTTGATGTAAGTCATTAACTGGGGAAGTTCTGTGGTGATATGCTTATTTTCTTTATCCCATTCACCTGCAGTGACTTGTCAAATTTGTCACTCACTTCATTTACAAAAAAAAAAGCATCCCAGAAAAAAGGAGTAGCATAGCTGCAGTACCGGAGGCTGCAGTTTCAGGACTGCAATCCTAGGACCGGAACTGCATTTCCAGTTGTTTACTTTGATACTGCCAGCTAGCTAGCTAGCTATGTTACTCTTTACAGCCACACAAAGGCGGCTTTCTCCTCTCTCTCTCTACTCCTTCTCTCTCTCCTCTCTCTCTCTACTCCTCTCTCTCCTCCTCTCTCTCTCTCTCTCTACTCCTCTCTTTCTCCTCTCTCTCTCTCTCTCCTTCTCTCTCCTCCTCTCTCTCTCTCTCCTTCTCTC
>NW_025733886.1:0-801 GCF_021292245.1 Micropterus dolomieu
AGCCGGCGAGCTAACGTGACTTTCTCTGTGTTTCTCCAGCTTTACTAATGCTCACTTTGTTTGTTGCTCAACATCATCTGAACCTGTTTGGTCTGATGGGCTTCAGCACATAAACCTTTATTGTTGTTTTGTGGCCTTACGTGGAGCCCGTGTTTTACATTGAGCCGGTTATGTTTATGCTGTTAGTGGACTGCATGTTGTTAGCTGCCGTGTTGTCGCTGTAGCGTGAGAGGCTCGGGAGCGTGCACAGGGCTGAATCCGACCCGGTGTCCTCACATTAAAAGCAGAATAGTGGCTGATGCGCGCAACGGAGAAAACAGGCGTGTGCTTCATTTCTAAGTGACTTTTGAGCCCATTGACAATAAGGCAATGAAAATTTGATTTACTAAAATCAAAAACTTACATATGGCCCCTTTAAATTACAGTGAATATAGCTTCATATTTGAAGCAACGACGGTTTCTTGGGAAGGGCTCGTCCGGGATTTGAACCCGGGACCTCTGTCACCCTAAGCGAGAATCATACCCCTAGACCAACGAGCCGAAAAACATCTTTGCTGTTTTGATGAAATACTCAGATTTCATCAACATTAAAATAAAGTAGAGCAAGCTTTATCGATTAAAAGCAATAAGAAGCACCTGTTGGTTCATAGCAAGGGCTTCCCTGGGATTTGAACCCGGAACCTATCGCACCCAATGCGAGAATCATAGCCCTAGACACACGAGCCACAAAATGCCTTTTCTGTTTTGATGAAAGACTCAGATTTCATCAACATTAAAATAAAGTAGAGCAAGCTTTATCGA
>NW_025733887.1:0-1156 GCF_021292245.1 Micropterus dolomieu
GTCACTTTCTGTTGTGTGAGACAGAGTAGTCAAAGGTCAAGGTTTATGTTAGACCTCAGCTTTGAAACAAAAACGATCAAATCGATAAACCCATGTAAAGCTAAAAAGGCCAACGTCATATATCTCAGTTTCTGGCTAATCCAACATTCAAATCAGCCTCATAACCTCACAAAAGTTGCATTAGATACAAAGGACCAAGTTGTCTAGGGTGTTTATCACTCTATTCTACTGCATACCTGAAAACCAATTTTAGACACATATGTTGCAAGGAACCTGTCATAACTTTTTATCTTCTTTCACCTCAGTGTGTGGTTCAATCTCCTTTTGTGGCCTCTAGATAAATCTAATGTTGTTACACTAAATTAGGCATTGTGTGATGCTTAATTGTGCTGTTGTGATTTTGGGCCCCTATGTGGCCACTGAAAAGAACTAGCTTGAGGAAGGCGCTGAAAGATTTGGATTCCACATTGTTGATTATGTTGGTTGTTTGTGTGTGTGTGTGTGTGTGTGTGTGTGTGTGTGTTAGTCTTCTGCGTAAGTTTGAATGTATTTGGAGCTCAATTCCTAGATTTTTGAATTAAAGGCCCTGGAAGGAAGAAGTTTGCGGTTCTAGCCTTTACATACTGCGTTGATGGTTTCCAGTGACTTTAGGTGACTTTCTGTTGGGTGAGACAGAGCAGTCAAAGGTCAAGGTTTATGTTAGACCTCAGCTTTGAAACAAAAACGATCAAATCGATAAACCTATGTAAAGCTAAAAAGGCCAACGTCATATATTTCAATTTCTGGCTAACCCAACATTCAAATCAGCCTCATAACCTCACAAAAGTTGCATTAGATACAAAGGACCAAGTTGTCTACGGTGTTTATCACTCTATTCTACAGCATACCTGAAAACCAATTTTAGACACATATGTTGCAAGGACCCTGTCATAACTTTTTATCTTCTTTCACCTCAGTGTGTGGTTCAATCTCCTTTTGTGGCCTCTAGATAAATCTAATGTTGTTACACTAAATTAAGCATTGTGTGATGCTTAATTGTGCTGTTGTGATTTTGGGCCCCTATGTGGCCACTGAAAAGAACTAGCTTGAGGAAGGCGCTAAAAGATTTGGATTCCACATTGTTGATGGTGTTGTTTGTTTGTGTGTGTGTGTGTGT
>NW_025733888.1:0-554 GCF_021292245.1 Micropterus dolomieu
GGTTTAACAGTGGAACTAGTCCCAGTTTAAAAGTGGAACTGATCCCGGTTTAACACTAGAACTGGTCCCGGTTTAACACCAGAACTGGTCACAGTGTAACACCAGAACTGGTCACAGTGTATCACAGGGAGCTGTCCTGGTTTAACAATGGGACTGGTCCCAGTTTAAAAGTGGAACTGGTCCTGGTTTAACACTAGAACTGGTCCTGGTTTAACACTAGAACTGGTCCCGGTTTAACACTAGAACTGGTCCCGGTTTAACACCAGAACTGGTCACAGTGTAACACAGGGAGCTGTCCTAGTTTAACAGTAGACCTGGTCCTGGTTTAACAGTGGAACTAGTCCCAGTTTAAAAGTGGAACTGATCCCGGTTTAACACTAGAACTGGTCCCGGTTTAACACCAGAACTGGTCACAGTGTAACACCAGAACTGGTCACAGTGTATCACAGGGAGCTGTCCCGGTTTAACACTAGAACTGGTCCCGGTTTAACACCAGAACTGGTCACAGTGTAACACCAGAACTGGTCACAGTGTATCACAGGGAGCTGTCCTGG
>NW_025733889.1:0-796 GCF_021292245.1 Micropterus dolomieu
AAAAAACAAAACAGTTATTTCACACTTCAGTTTTAAATAACTATATTTCCTATTGATTATACGATACCTACTTATTATTTCAATTTTATTATTATTATTATTTTTGTTTTCCTTCTCGTGGTATACACGAACAAGTTTGGATCATGGGCTCTGCTCAGGATGCAGGATGGACAGTGGTGCACTACGGGAAGAAGCACGGGTACTCCCGTAATCGCACCCTCTTTGATAATCAGCCACGAGATTTTCGTGAGCGACCTCAGTACCAGGCCTCCTGGAACCGTGGGGGGGGTGGCATCCGAGGGACGGACCGTGCACCTCCTGTCTCCCGCCGTGGGGGACAGGTTCAGTTTTCTATCCCTAACCCTAACCCTAACCCCTAACCCTAACCCTTTCCATATGCAGAGGTGTGGATCCCACTGATAAACTATTCGGCGTTGCTGAAGAGGGAGGAACGGGTGACTTTACAAACAATCAACGGGCATATTACCAGAAATATGCCGTTCCTTCCCCCTCTTCCTACCTTTGAGTTCCATACCGAAAAAGACCACGTACACTGGACAAAGGAAACTGCCCGAGCAATGCTGGAGCACTGGGGTGGTTGTTTAAACTTCAAAGCCCCGTAAGTCTGCTACAGGAAGGGGATAAGGGGTCACAACCCCTCGCATCTCAGAATGTTGTAGTCTTGGCCAAGAATTTTAACCTCACCAAAGCACAGCTGGAGCTGTTGAACAGAGGCTTAACCTTCGTTCCAACTATAGACTTGACTAAAAACCAAAAGAAACAATTAGAACTGGAC
>NW_025733890.1:0-640 GCF_021292245.1 Micropterus dolomieu
TGATTTTGCAGGTTTGCCCACTTACAAAGAATGCAACAATCTACAATTTTAATCATATGTACATTCTAACAGTGAAAGACAGAATCCCAAAGAAAATTCCAGAAAATCACATCATATGAATTTATAAAAATTGATAACCATCTGATGAGGAAAAACAAGTATTTGACCCCCTACCAAACAGCAAGTATTCTGGCTCCTACAAGCCAGTTAGTCTTTCTTTAAGACACAGCCCCAATCCCAACCAATTATCTACATCAAATACACCTGCCTCACCTCGTTACCTGTATAAAAGACACCTGTCAACACCCAAACAACCAGCATCCAACATCACCACCATGGGCAAGACCAAAGAGCTTTCTACGGACATCAGGGACAAGATTGTTGATCTGCACAAGGCTGGGATGGGCTATTCAATTTCAATTTCAATTTTATTTATACAGCGCCAAATCACAACAACAGTTATCTCACAGCGCTTTTCATAAAAGAGCAGGTCTAGACCGTACTCTGTGATGATATTTACAGAAGCCCAACAGTTCCCACCAAGAGCAAGCACTAGGCGAAAGAGGCAAGGAAAAACTTCCTTTTAAGAGGCAGAAACCTCGAGCAGAACCATGGCTCAGGGTGGGCGGCCATCTGCCTC
>NW_025733891.1:0-552 GCF_021292245.1 Micropterus dolomieu
AATAAAAGGTAATAACAATGAGATACAGAATAAATTATTTTTAAATGGGAAATAAAACAGAAATGAAATATTGACATTACAAATTAATTATAGGATTTGCTATGGACAAATAAATTATGTGTAGAAAATATATAAAGATAAGAAATGAAATGTGACGTGGGGGTTGAATGCACAATAAAAAGCCCATTCTGATGATATGGGATATATATATATATATATATATATAGATGGTATATGTGACAAGTGCAGGGATTACATAAGGGAATAAAAGTCCAGTTTGATGACCCCTTCTCTTAGCAAAAGTGATTTTATAAGTAAATATCCTCAGCCAGATATTGTTAGAAATATACAATTAAATGAGCACCATCATATTTTACAATCACAGGCTGTAAAACACCCTTTCTCAACAGAAATAGTGGCCTTTGGATTCATTTCACGGCCGACTGGCAGAAATTTGAAATGGAATCAAGCCATCTTACGGCAGACGGCCCAAACAGAAATGGAACGCGCCCAGTCCACTTACGTGGATCGAGAGAGGGAGGGGGAGCGAGA
>NW_025733892.1:0-941 GCF_021292245.1 Micropterus dolomieu
GAAGCCCCCCCCCCCCCCCCATCACCTTAATAATAATAATAATAATAATTTTCATTGGTAGAGCACTTTTCAAAAACAAGTTACAAAGTGCTTTAACACGTGTAAAGACAATAATACCCAAGAGACAATAATACAAAAACAATACAAGATAATAGCATGAAAACATTAAAAAGACTAAAATACACGTTTAAGATAAATATAAAATTAGTAAAATAGAATAAAATAAAAGGGATAAAATAAAGTCAAATAAGATTGGGAAAAGCTCTCCTATAAAAGTATGTTTTAAGAAGGGACTTGAAAGAGTTCACTGACTCAGCCGACCTGATTTCCTCGGGCAGGCTGTTCCAGAGCCTCAGGGCCCTGACAGCAAACGCTCTGTCCCCTTTAGTTTTCAGTCGGGACTCTGGAACAGATAGCAGACCTCTGCATCTCAAGGTACGTGCTGGTGCGTATGGGACTAAAAGGTCAGAAATATAATAAGGCGAGAGGCCATGAAGAGCTTTAAAAGTGATCAATAGAATTTTAAAGTCAATTCTAAAACACACTGGGAGCCAGTGTAATGAAGCTAAAATAGGAGTAATGTGGTCATATTTCTTTGTTCTGGTTAAAAGCCTGGCAGCTGAGTTCTGGACAGTCTGGAGTCGATCAATAGATTTTTAGGTTAAACAGGTGAAAAGGCTGTTGCAATAATCCAGGCGTGATGAGATGAAGGCGTGTAAAATGGTCTCGGTGTCCTTGAAGTTGATAAAAACATGATTGAACAAGCTTTGTGGTGTGCTGCTCGAAATCAAACCAAACACCAAGGTTCTTTGCCACAGGCTTAATGTGATTTACTAGGGAACCATCTGCCATCTGCTGGGACCCGATGACCAGGATTTCTGTTTTGTCTGAGTTCAGCTGGAGGAAATTATTTGACATCCATTTTTTAACTTCACAAAGGC
>NW_025733893.1:0-881 GCF_021292245.1 Micropterus dolomieu
AAAAAGAGACCAGGTGACACATAGAGCGGGCTGGAAAGAGACCAGGTGATATATAGAGCGGGCGAGAAAGAGACCAGGTGACAGAGCGGGTGAGAAAGAGACCAGGTGACATAGAAAGAGACCAGGTGACACATAGACCGGGCGAGAAAGAGACCAGGTGACATAGAAAGAGACCAGGTGACATAAAAAGAGACCAGGTGACATATAGAGCAGGCGAGAAAGACACCAGGTGACATAAAAAGAGACCAGGTGACATATAGACCGGGCGAGAAAGAGACCAGGTGATATATAGACCAGGCGAGAAAGAGACCGGGTGACATAGAAAGAGACCAGGTGACACAGAGCGGGCGAGAAAGAGACCAGGTGACATAGAGCGGGCGAGAAAGAGACCAGGTGACATAGAAAGAGACCAGGTGACATATAGAGCGGGCGAGAAAGAGACCAGGTGACACAGCGGGCGAGAAAGAGACCAGGTGATATATAGAGCGGGCGAGAAAGAGACCAGGTGACATAGAGTGGGCGCGAAAGATACCAGGTGACACATAGACCGGGCGAGAAAGAGACCAGGTGACATAAACAGAGACTAGGTGACATATAGAGCAGGCAAGAATGACACCAGGTGACATAAAAAGAGACCAGGTGACATATAGAGCGGGCGAGAAAGACACCAGGTGAAATAAAAAGAGACCAGGTGACACATAGAGCGGGCTGGAAGGAGACCAGGTGATATATAGAGCGGGCGAGAAAGAGACCAGGTGACAGAGCGGGTGAGAAAGAGACCAGGTGACATAGAAAGAGACCAGGTGACATAGAAAGAGACCAGGTGACATATAGACCGGGCGAGAAAGAGACCAGGTGACATAGAAAGAGACCAGGAGACA
>NW_025733894.1:0-399 GCF_021292245.1 Micropterus dolomieu
AGAAGAGGTGGAATCAGCCACAAACAGCATGAGTGGAGAGCGAGAACAACTCACGAAAATGAAGACTGACAATGACAAAGGGAGAGAAATGCTTTTGAATGAAAAGGACATAATGGACAGAGAAAGGGAAGAGCTGAAAATAAGAGAAGATCAACTGATGAGTAAAATGCTAAGTATGCTCTCCGACATGGACATCCAGAGAGAACACATGGAAAATATGTGGAAGCAAAAGTTTGAGATGGAAAAACAAAATCTTGGAAAACTGAAGGCAGAACTGAAGCGAGACAGAGAGGATCTGAATAGAAGGAATGAGCTGTTGAACAAAGAGAAAGTGGACTGTGACCAGATGCGGTCTGACATGCAGACACAAACTGACTTATTAGAACAAGAGAAACAAGA
>NW_025733895.1:0-699 GCF_021292245.1 Micropterus dolomieu
GCCTTCAGCTATTGTGCGCCTCACCTTTGAAACTCCCTCCCTCTATGCATCCGTACGACTGAGTCCCTGCCCTTCTCTGTATGACCTCATGGCGCAACGGTAGCGCGTCTGACTCCAGATCAGAAGGTTGCGTGTTCAAATCACGTTGGGGTCACGTCTTTTTAACCCAGTAACTCTGTCTCTAATCAGCCACCTGTTTACTGGTTACCTCTTATCATTTATTTATTCACCATTCTCTATTTCAGTGCTGTTTATACTATGTCATATTGTATATACTGTATACCAATACACCTACCTCAGGTCATAAGGTCATAGGTCACAGGGGTGCCCCAAGGCTCAGTGCTTGGGCCCCTTCTCTTCTCAACTCTATAAACATCCCAGTCCGTCACAGCTCAGGGTCAGAGGTTACCCTCTTGAAGTGACAGAGCCTGATATGACAACACATATGTGCTGCTAAGAACCTTTTAACTCAAACCCAGGAGTTACATAATATATATACAGTATATATAACATTGCCACCAATTTTATTAGGGTCCCATTGCAGTCAGGATGGCCGAGCGGTCTAAGGCGCTGCGTTAAGGTCGCAGTCTCGTCTGGAGGCGTGGGTTCGAATCCCACTTCTGACAGTGAGATTTTTCAGCCGAGCAATTCCCTGTCACATGATAGTAGGGAAAACGAGTAAGTTCTCTGCATGTTATG
>NW_025733896.1:0-571 GCF_021292245.1 Micropterus dolomieu
CTGTTATACCAGCTGTAAGCTCACTACCTTACACTGTTATACCAGCTGTAAGCTCACTACCTTACACTGTTATACCAGCTGTAAGCTCACTACCTTACACTGTTATACCAGCTGTAAGCTCACTACCTTACACTGTTATACCAGCTGTAAGCTCACTACCTTACACTGTTATACCAGCTGTAAGCTCACTACCTTACACTGTTATACCAGCTGTACGCTCACTACCTTACACTGTTATACCAGCTGTAAGCTCACTACCTTACACTGTTATACCAGCTGTAAGCTCACTACTTTACACTGTTATACCACCTGCACGCTCACTACTTTACACTGTTATACCACCTGCACGCTCACTACTTTACACTGTTATACCAGCTGTAAGCTCACTACTTTACACTGTTATACCACCTGTACGCTCACTACTTTACACTGTTATACAAGCTGTAAGCTCACTACTTTACACTGTTATACCAGCTGTACGCTCACTACTTTACACTGTTATACCAGCTGTACGCTCACTACTTTACACTGTTATACCAGCTGTAAGCTCACTACTTTACACTGTTATACC
>NW_025733897.1:0-955 GCF_021292245.1 Micropterus dolomieu
GAGGAGAGAAACAGAGAGAAAAAGAGAGGGATGGAAGGAGAGAGAGGGGAGGGAGGCAGCCTACACAATATACACACACAGAGGTACAGACAGTAAAGGTGATGTTGCTATAGCGAAGCCAGCGGCCATAGTTAAGTGCATCCCTGGGGCCAGAGCGGGCGACATTGAGTCTTATTTGAAACTGCTGGCTAAGGATAAACGTAAATACAGTAAGATTGTTATTCACGTCGGCGGTAATGACTCCCGGTTACGCCAATCGGAGGTCACTAAGATTAATGTTGAGTCGGTGTGTACATATGCAAAAACAATGTCGGACACCGTAGTTTTCTCTGGACCCCTGCCAAATCTGACCAGTGATGACATGTATAGCCGCATGTCGTCATTCCGCTGCTGGTTTTCGAGGTGGTGTCCAGCAAACGATGTGGGCTTTGTAGATCATTGGCAGACTTTCTGGGGAAGACCTGGTCTGATCCGAAGAGACGGCATCCATCCCACTTGGGAAGGAGCAGCTCTCAAGTTTATTAGTGGACCAAATCCATGACAACCCAGAGTTGAGACCAGGAGGCAGAGTCGCAGTTTAACACACTTCTCTGCCCTTCTTTTTCAGCAGTTACCCACCCAAAACCCTACGCAGAGTCGCAGTCTAACACACTTCTCTGCTCCTCCATTTCAGCAGTTACTTAGTGAAAATCCTATAGTGACGGTGTCTGCCCCCCGACCATTGAAATTATTTAAAAAGGTAAACAGAAGAGGAGCTGTGCATAAAAACCACAAGAGCAATAGTGCAAACGAATAGGAGAGTTAAATGTGGACTCTTAAACATCAGATCTCTCTCTTCTAAAGGTGTACTAGTAAATGAACTAATATCAGATTATGATATTGATTTATTTTGTCTTAGTGAAACCTGGCTGGGTGATGGAGAATATGTTAGCCTAAATGAATCCACCCCTCCCAG
>NW_025733898.1:0-600 GCF_021292245.1 Micropterus dolomieu
GGGCCTTCAAAACACGATGTAACATTTACACAGCACTGTGTACAGGATAGGGAGAAAAAGAAGCAGCAGCAGCAGCAGCAGCAGCAGCGCCCCCTGCTTTTTCCTAAAGAGACGTTAAAAAGATCTCCTTTCACCGAAGCGCCCTCTGCCGTTTTTCGAAGGCGAAGCGAAAAAGGCTTACAGCACCGGGTATTCCCAGGCGGTCACCCTTCCATGTACTAACCAGGACCTGCTTTGCTTAGCTTCCGAGATCAGACGAGATCGGGCGCTCCCAGAGCGGTGTGGCCGTAAGCCACTCAGGCACCCCCAAACGGCCCTTCAAAAGATGTTCTACGGCAAATTGACAAAAAACGTATTCTGCCCATAATGTCCAAGGTGCTCCAGAGTCACTTGGAATCCACAGGCACTGATTCCTGGGTAAACATCCAGGAACCGGTACACCGTTCACGCTGGCAGTCCACAGACAGGAATAGGCACCCGTTCCCGGGTATGGGTACAGCGACAAGGCCACCTTCAGCCGGAGGTCCTCACTCACAAACAGACGCTCATTCCTGGGTGGACATTCAGGAAAAGGATCCAGTCCGCCTGGAAGTCCCTAGC
>NW_025733899.1:0-356 GCF_021292245.1 Micropterus dolomieu
TCAGAGGAGGGACGACTGAGACTGATTCCAGCTGTGAGGAACTGCAGAAAGGCTCGGTAAGTCCAGATGTGATTATCAGCAATGTAAAGACGAAGCATCAGTACTACAGTAAAGACACACACACACACACACACACACACACACACACACACACACACACACACACACACACACACACACTAAACTAGAAATAAACCTGCTTATTGAAATAATTCTACATGTGTTACACTACAAATGTCTACAGAATGTTTTGGGTTCATAGCTGTCAAGTCAAAGAAGCATCTACTATCATTAATCATTAGGGGTTATTATGAACTTTTGTAAACATCAAAATTAGTTTACAATTTTTAAACAAA
>NW_025733900.1:0-865 GCF_021292245.1 Micropterus dolomieu
GTGTTTATTATCCTCTGTTTTCCAGATAGGAATAGAACACAAGTAGCTTAGTGTGAAGTTCACACACAACAAATCAAAATGTTTTTTTATGTACCCCTGTCCAGGACATGGGCCATTTTCCCATATGTTTGATGGGATGCACATCTGGGCATTTCCTGGAAAGTAAGAAACTATGTGATTTATATTTCTCTTGTCCTTTTGCTTTCGGCCATAAGTGTCAAACTAAGAGTGAACCAAAATATCTTTTGCAGATTACTTCTTGTAATAGCATTAGTTTCTTTCCTCCATGTTAGCAGTGCAGAGGCAGATTATCCAAATCCATTTAAGTTCCTCTGACTAACAAAAGCACTGTTGTGCTGAGGTTTCAAACTGCTGTTATGATTCATCTCAAAAACGAGCTGGCAATCAAGAATATGCAACTAAACACCCTTTGATTCACCACTACAACGTACTTAGCCAAGACGTGCACATCAACTGATCTGAATGAGTGTAATTGTTTAAAAGGGCATCTCAGTTCAGTTTGTTTGGCCACACATCGGGAACAACCGGAAAAGTCAAACTAACCACAAATAACCACGTACAGTCTGGTTGGCTATTTTTAAAAAGTAACTGGAAAATCCCTGAAATTCTCTCTTGGTCGTCCACTGTGCAGATTGTTCGAGCTTGAGTGCTTTTATCTACTATATAATGTAGTCGACTGAAATCTAAATTAAAATCATCTGGAGTCCAGTAGATATTAACCCGTTAGAAGGCTGGAAAGATCTCCCTGTCAGACACAAATCCTCTCATCACATTATACTCAAATAGGTGATGTAGTCTTCAAAATACCCACCAACTAAACTCCCTCCTTGACACAGTTTACCCT
>NW_025733901.1:0-468 GCF_021292245.1 Micropterus dolomieu
ATAGACAGACAGATAGATAGACAGATAGATAGATAGACAGATAGATAGATAGACAGATAGATAGATAGATAGACAGACAGATAGATAGATAGATAGATAGATAGACAGATAGATAGATAGACAGATAGATAGATAGATAGACAGACAGATAGATAGATAGATAGACAGATAGATAGATAGATAGACAGACAGATAGATAGATAGATAGATAGATAGACAGATAGATAGATAGACAGATAGATAGATAGATAGACTGACAGATAGATAGATAGATAGATAGATAGACAGATAGATAGATAGACAGATAGACAGATAGATAGATAGATAGATAGACAGATAGATAGATAGACAGATAGATAGATAGATAGACAGACAGATAGATAGATAGATAGACAGATAGATAGATAGATAGACAGACAGATAGATAGATAGATAGATAGATAGACAGATAGATAGATAGACAGATAG
>NW_025733902.1:0-618 GCF_021292245.1 Micropterus dolomieu
GTCCACTCTTTGTGAATCTCCCCCACATTTTTGAATGGGTTTTGTTTCACAATCCTCTCCAGGGTGCGGTTATCCTTATTGCTTGTACACTTTTTTCTACCACATCTTTTCCTTCCCTTCGCCTCTCTATTAATGTGCTTGGACACAGAGCTCTGTGAACAGCCAGCCTCTTTAGCAATGACCTTTTGTGTCTTGCCCTCCTTGTGCAAGGTGTCAATGGTCGTCTTTTGGACAGCTGTCAAGTCAGCAGTCTTCCCCATGATTGTGTAGCCTACAGAACTAGACTGAGAGACCATTTAAAGGCCTTTGCAGGTGTTTTGAGTTAATTAGCTGATTAGAGTGTGGCACCAGGTGTCTTCAATATTGAACCTTTTCACAATATTCTAAATTAAAAGGAATGAACACTTAAAATATATTAGTCTGTGTGGAATGAATGTATACATTTTCAGAGATACTGAATTTGGGATTTTCATTAGTTGTCAGTTTTAATCATCACAATTAGGCAAATATTGAAATATATCAGTCTGTATGCAATGAATGAATATAATATCCAAGTTTCACTTTTTGAATGGAATTACTGAAATAAATCAACTTTTTGATGATATTCTAATTATATGA
>NW_025733903.1:0-388 GCF_021292245.1 Micropterus dolomieu
TCTCCTTTATTGAGTTATAAACCTTTTTTGTGCTGTAACAGGTTTGTAAAGTGAAAAAGCCCAAAGTGAGTTCCCATCTCCCACAGAAAACTCTGCTCTGAACTGAAAACAGCTCGTTTGTAGTCCAGCCGCTTCCCTTTCATCCCTGTGACGTCACAGGGATGAAAGCTAAACGCGCCTCATGTAACGCTCGCCAAGCGGCGACTCCGACACGCCCTCAGAAACAGCGAGCTGCAGCACACAGCTCTCTCTCTCTCTCGCTCCAGTCCATGTTGCCGAGCAGGTCGGCGACACGTACGGCTGAACCCGAGCCGTTTACCGGCTTCTCGCCGACCCGCCCTTCTCTGCTTCTGATTGGCTAGTAGTCCTTAACTAGGAACTGAGCATG
>NW_025733904.1:0-607 GCF_021292245.1 Micropterus dolomieu
AAGACCTCGTTGTTCTCCCGCTGTGTGGAATGCCGAATAATTGTGATCATTGAAACATTTGATGTTATTTTATTGAAGATAATATGTTGTAACACCAGTAACGTTCTGCGTTGGCCACTCCAATACGTGTTTTCTCTATTCAGTCAAGGACCAGGCAGGTGATGATTGTATTTGACTCTGCTCATAGGAGGACCAGGCAGGTGATGTTTATAGTTGACTATGCTCATAAGAGGACCAGGGAAGACATGGGGCTGGTGGCAGAAGACCCTGTTGAAATAGGGATGGGCCAAAGAACCAGCCCATCCGTTGGACTCAGGAGGACAGTGCCACGCCAGTTGTGACACTGTGGCGCAGGCGTAAATCTCCTACTCACCCTCCCGATTTTGTGGCTCCTGGAACTCCATGACTCCATGTTCATGTTCCACAGGTGCAGAAGGGAGCTCTCTTGCTTTTAGCAGGGAGTCCTTAAGTCGGCCACCTCTTCTTTTTACAGTAAAGGTCCGAGCCGGGTCGCTTTACGTTTCTTTTTTACATAGGCCTGGAATGTCCGATGCAATGGCAAGGCTTGGAGGGGAAGGGGAGGGCGAGCCCACGAGATAGGTGCTTG
>NW_025733905.1:0-441 GCF_021292245.1 Micropterus dolomieu
AGAGCAGCGTCTGTCAGAGTCCCTGTCCAGGTAACACACACACACATATCAGCTGACACTACACACAGGTACACACACACACACACACATATCAGCTGACACTACACACAGGTACACACACACACACACACACATATCAGCTGACACTACACACAGGTACACACACACACACACATATCAGCTGACACTACACACAGGTACACACACACACACATATCAGCTGACACTACACACAGGTACACACAGGTACACATATCAGCTGACACTACACACAGGTACACACAGGTACACACACACACACATATCAGCTGACACTACACACAGGTACACACAGGTACACACACACACACACACATCAGCTGACACTACACACAGGTACACACAGGTACACACACACACACACACATCAGCTGACACTACACACAGGTACACACAGGTACA
>NW_025733906.1:0-387 GCF_021292245.1 Micropterus dolomieu
CCCCCCCCTCCCCTCCTGTTCTCCTCCTCCTCCCCTCCTGTTCTCCCCCTCCCTGTTCTCCCCCCCCTGTTCTCCTCCTCCTCCCCTCCTGTTCTCCCCCCCCTGTTCTCCTCCTCCTGTCCCCCTGTTCTCCTCCTCCTGTCTCCCTGTTCTCCCCTCCCTGTTCTCCTCCTCCCTGTTCTCCCCCTCCCTGTTCTCCCCCTCCCTGTTCTCCTGTTCTCCTCCTCCTCCTGTTCTCCTCCTCCCCCTCCCTGTCCTCCTTCTCCCCCTCCCTGTTCTCCTGTCCTCCTTCTCCCCCTCCCTGTTCTCCTCCTCCTGTCCTCCCCCTCCCTGTTCTCCTCCTCCCTGTTCTCCTGTTCTCCCCCTCCTGTCCTCCTGTTCTCCTCC
>NW_025733907.1:0-457 GCF_021292245.1 Micropterus dolomieu
GTGTGATCTTCTGGTGGACCCCTGAAGCCCCAGAACGGCAGGGGGGAGCCGCCGAAGATCCACGGTGAGTGAGTCGGGATGCCGTCCGCCTGCAGACCCTCGGGGCAGGCAGTACGGCGCGGACTCGGTGGTGGCAGGTGCGTCCTGAACGTGTAAACGGCAGGATAACATCACCTGTTGCCACGGCGGAGGGGACCTCGGTCGGCCTCCGGGGGGTGCGGGGGGGTGCGGGAGGGGAGAAAGACTCCCCTACCTCGGGGGGCCCCCGAGAAGCGACACTCTGCTTCCCTCCTCTCCGTAGGAGCTCGTAGAGGGAAGGGACCTACGCCTGGCAGCCTCAGCTGCCTTGGGTCCAGACTGGCGAGGGAGGTACTGGCGGAACGCTTCGCACTGCGTCTAATGCTTCGTGGTTCTGCGAAGCTCCGCCAGATCTTCCTCGGAGGGACCCCCCCTCTGA
>NW_025733907.1:477-2762 GCF_021292245.1 Micropterus dolomieu
GTCTGCCAACGGAACCAGCCCCTCGGGGCTGGTGGTCGGTGTCTCGTGTGATCTTCTGGTGGACCCCTGAAGCCCCAGAACGGCAGGGGGGAGCCGCCAAAGATCCACGGTGAGTGAGTCAGGGCACCGCCTGACTGCAGACCCTCAGGGCAGGCAGTACGGCGTGGACTCGATGGTGGCAGGTGCGTCCTGAACGTGTAAACGGCGGGATAACATCACCTGTTGCCACGGCGGAGGGGACCTCGGTCGGCCTCCGGGGGGGGTGGGGGGGGTGCGGGAGGGGAGAAAGACTCCCCTACCCCGGTCTTCCCTGAGCTCCGTCGGGACTGGATGACGGTCCTCAGATCGCGTCTCTCAGATGGCTGAGGGTGAGAGCGCCGTCTCGCTGCCCCAGCTTCTCGGGGGGGCCCCCGAGAAGCGACACTCTGCTTCCTCTCCTCTCCGTAGGAGCTCGTAGAGGGAAGGGACCTACGCCTGGCAGCCTCAGCTGCCTTGGGTCCAGACCGGCGAGGGAGGTACTGGCGGAACGCTTCGTGGTTCTGCGAAGCTTCGCCAGATCTTCCTCAGAGGGACCCCCCCTCTGAACCATCTCCTGTAGCAGGTCGGCTTGGTAGGCTTGAAGCACCGTGGTGTGCTTGCACCTGCCTGGCCCGCTGCCATGTACGCCTTCCCCACGAGCGTGGATGTGGTGCGACATGGTTTGGATGGTAACGCCGGCTTCTCCAGGGAGGACGCAAGTCGAGAGGAGAGATAGCTCGCAAGCGCATCCTCCACCCGAGGCATCCTCCCATAACCACGGTCCCTAACCCCCATCACATTACTGTAGTTCAGTGATCGGGGTGTGGAAAGCCGTGTAGAGAAGGGTCTGCCCCATGATTAATCAGTTCATCATGTAAATCAGGAAAGAATGGCAGAGACCGGCGTGGAGGTGACGTGTGGTGCTTAAGAAACCTTTCATCAAGCTTACCACTAGCCTGTGGTGTCTGCTCCTCCTGTGGCCAGTTGATGTTGAGCTTAGCCACGGCTCTAGTCACCACCTCCAGCAGCACGTCATAGTCGGGCGCCACCAGATGACGCCGCCCCGACACCCGGAAGTCATCGTCCACTGCGCTGAGCACGTCCGCCTCCTCGGAGTCGGATTGCTGCAGCGTCTCCGGATCCAAAGCGCGAGCGGGAGAAGCCGAGAACGGGCTCCCGAACGAGGAAAGGAAGCGTCAGAGCCAGCGGATGAAGGTCGGGAAAAAGCCTCGGCCGTCCCGAAATCCTCCGACAGATCACGCTGTGAACCCCATGAGTGAAGCCGCTGGCCCGCCTCAGCGGCCGCAGGGCCCGCACAGCGGGGAAAACACATCCGGCCATCCTCGGAAAAGAGAGCCATGCTGTACCTCAGTACCCGCACGGAAAGGGCTTCGCAACGGGCGCAGGCAGCCCCCTCGAGAGCTGCCCGTGCGTGCTCCATCCCCAAACATGAGACACACATCTCATGAGAATCTCCATCCGTGATGTACCGAGGGCAAGAAAAAAAAACACACCTTCTGTACATCTGGTTGCCGGACATGCTGGTAGACTTCTTCTTCAGGTAAGACATACTGCTTTGTAGGACTGGAGCTGCTGAATAGAAAAAACTAATGATGAGTGTGTACAGGTGTGCTTTAATCTCCTCCGGTTATTCCGTCACACCTTACCGTTCTAGCAACAAGCCAATAGGATTGGAGTGATTTCATTCACGTTCAGACGCCTAGAGGCGTTCCCATAGTGTCGTAACCAACGCAGTTCGAGTTCCCTCGAAGGGGAACCAGGAAAAGAGATCACATTTCTCCTGTTTTAGCTTCTTTCCATTGGCTTCCAGTAAAATCCAGAATAGAATTTAAAATCATTCTTCTTACCTACAAAGCTCTTAATGGTCAGGCACCATCTTATCTTAAAGAGCTCATAGTACCTTACTATCCCACCAGAGCACTGCGCTCCCAGAATGCAAGGTTTCTTGTGGTTCCTAGAGTCTCCAAAAGTAGACTTGGAGCCAGAGCCTTCAGCTATCAAGCTCCTCTCCTGTGGAACCAGGTTCCAGTTTGGGTTCAGGAGGCAGACACCATCTCCACATTTAAGAGTAGGCTTAAGACTTTCCTCTTTGATAAAGCTTATAGTTAGGGCTGGCTCAGGTGAGTCCTGAACCATCCCTTAGTTATGCTGCTATAGGCCTAGACTGCCGGGGGATTTCCCATGATGCACTGAGCTCCTCTCTCCTCTACTTTCTCTCCCTCTGTATGCAACCTCATCCCATTATT
>NW_025733908.1:0-659 GCF_021292245.1 Micropterus dolomieu
AGGTCAGGATGAAGAGAGGCAGGATGAAGAGAGGCCATGATGAAGGGAAGTCAGGATGAAGAGAGGCCACGATAAAGGGAAGTCAGGATGAAGAGAGGCCACGATAAAGGGAAGTCAGGATGAAGAGAGGGCAGGATGAACGGAGGTCAGGATGAAGAGAGGCCATGATGAAGGGAAGTCAGGATGAAGAGAGGCCACGATAAAGGGAAGTCAGGATGAAGAGAGGGCAGGATGAAGAGAGGGCAGGATGAAGGGAGGCAGGATGAAGAGAGGCCATGATGAACGGAAGTCAGGATGAAGAGAGGCAACGATAAACGGAAGTCAGGATGAAGAGAGGCCACGATAAAGGGAAGTCAGGATGAAGAGAGGGCAGGATGAACGGAGGTCAGGATGAAGAGAGGCCATGATGAAGGGAAGTCAGGATGAAGAGAGGCCACGATAAAGGGAAGTCAGGATGAAGAGAGGCCAGGATGAAGGGAGGTCAGGATGAAGAGAGGCCACAATAAAGGGAAGTCAGGATGAAGGGAGGCCAGGATGAAAGGAGGTCAGGATGAAGAGAGGCCAGGATGAAGGGAGGTCAGGATGAAGAGAGGCCGTGATGAACGGAGGTCAGGATGAAGAGAGGCAACGATGAACGGAGGTCAGGATGAAGAGAGGCC
>NW_025733909.1:0-352 GCF_021292245.1 Micropterus dolomieu
AAAAAAAAAAAAATATATAATCCGAGCAAATTCAATAGGGACCTCACACGGTCGTGCTCGGGCCCTAATAATCCGAGCAAATTCAATAGGGACCTCACACGGTCGTGCTCGGGCCCTAAAAATATTACTGCAATGTTGCAGTAGGAGTTTCCAGTATGTTGTGTGAAGCTGTGTCCCTGTCCATCCATAGCCGCTGTCACACTGCCTTTTTTTCGGGAGTATTTTGCCAAAATGCGGCTCGCTGCGGTGAATGTGCTGAAATGCTTAAGTAACAGAGCCTGAACATGTCTGCAGGGTCACTGAGCAGAGATGGGACTCGAGTTTGAGACTCAGACTCGAGTCGCGCTTGAGT
>NW_025733910.1:0-704 GCF_021292245.1 Micropterus dolomieu
CCTGTCTTGTAAACAGGAGAGCCTGGGTTCAACTCCCAGCAGTGCCTTGTTGTTATAGAATTCTTAATGTCTGCAATGTTTAATCTGTTATGTAGTGAGGATCCCCTGCTTAGATGTTATTCATATGATGAAAAACTGAGTGTTTCACCCTTTCTCACTGCATAGTATGTGTTTGCTGTGTAAATCTATATGTATACTATCCAACGAAGGTTAAAATCAAGGGCAACTGCACTTGGTTGAACATATTGGAAGACGTTTCGTCCCTCATCCAAAGGACTTCTTCAGTTCTGACTGACTGGCAGGGAAACTCACCTATTTAACCTCAGTGGGGTCGTTGGCCAGGGTCATCGATACCGCTGGTTCGTAGTGTTCCTGGTTGCTGTGACGACAGTCGTTACAGTCGTTAGGACTACCGGTGGCCGAGACTGAACGACCATCGTTGGTATCTTCACCTGAGGCCAATAGGTTACGTTTGTTGAGTTTCCTGGGAAGAGATGAAAGGACAGCATTGTAAGTGGGGGATAAGTGGTGGCGTAGACCCCCTCCTCGGTTCAATGACGGCTTCTCGACCCGGGTGTAGATGGCTTCCTTGACACCTCTTTCAAACCATCCATCTTCCCTGTCTAAAATGTGCACCTGGTGGTCCTCAAACGAGTGTCCTCTGTCCTTCAGATGTAAGAAGACTGCAGAGTCTTGACATGAGG
>NW_025733911.1:0-15258 GCF_021292245.1 Micropterus dolomieu
CTCCAGCACCACTGTGAGGAATCTTGGAGTTATCTTTGATCAGGACATGTCGTTTAAGTCTCACATTAAGCAAATTTCAAGGACCGCCTTTTTCCACCTACGTAATATTGCGAAAATCAGGAACATCCTGTCTAAAAATGATGCAGAAAAACTAGTCCATGCATTTGTTACTTCTAGGCTGGATTACTGCAATTCCTTATTATCAGGCTGCTCGAAAAAGTCCGTTAAGACTCTTCAGCTGATCCAGAATGCTGCAGCACGTGTTCTGACAGGAACCAGGAAAAGAGATCATATTTCTCCTGTCTTAGCTTCTCTCCATTGGCTTCCAGTAAAATCCAGAATAGAATTTAAAATCATTCTTCTTACCTACAAAGCTCTTAATGGTCAGGCACCATCTTATCTTCAAGAGTTCATAGTACCTTACTACCCCACCAGAGCACTGCACTCCCAGAATGCACCTGTGGTTCCTAGAGTCTCCAAAAGTAGACTAGGAGCCAGAGCGTTCAGCTATCAAGCTCCTCTCCTGTGGAACCAGGTTCCAGTTTGGGTTCAGGAGGCAGACACCATCTCCACATTTAAGAGTAGGCTTAAGACTTTCCTCTTTGATAAAGCTTATAGTTAGGGCTGGCTCAGGTGAGTCCTGAACCATCCTTTAGTTATGCTGCTATAGGCCTAGACTGCCGGGGGATTTCCCATGATGCACTGAGCTCCTCTCTCCTCTACTTTCTCTCCCTCTGTATGCAACCTCATCCCATTATTGCATGTTACTAACACAACTTCTCCCCTTTCTGGTAGTCTTGTGCTTTCTCGTCCCTCTCCTCTCTCCTCCTCACTCCTCACATCACTTCCTGCAGGTTTTCTGGCTCTGGAGCTGTGGAGTCTGGATCTGTGGTTGCGGGTCACTTGCTCCCCCCGTGTTCCTGCTCGACACCCTCTGCTGCAACGACTATTGTTACTAGTCCTATTATTATTATTGTTATTATAATCATTAACATTACGATTATTATCATTAACACTACTATAAATATCTGTACCATTTTTCATTTAGTCTATAGCAACATCACCTTTACTGTCTGTACCTCTGTGTGGATATTGTGTAGGCTGCCTCCCTCCCCTCTCTCTCTATCTCTCTCTCTCTCTCTCTCTCTCTCAGCCGCCCACCCTGAGTCATGGTTCTGCTCGAGGTTTCTGCCTCTTAAAGGAAGTTTTTCCTTGCCTCTGTCGCCTAGTGCTGCTCTTGGTGGGAACTGTTGGGCTTCTGTAAATATCATCACAGAGTACGGTCTAGACCTGCTCTTTTATGAAAAGCGCTGTGAGATAACTGTTGTTGTGATTTGGCGCTATATAAATAAAATTGAATTGAATAGAATAGTTAGAATTTAGATTATCTGCTTACTCTCTTGAGATAATACAGAGACTCACTTGTGATACACCGAGAACATATCGGGAATTTGGAAGGACACACTGTGAAATGTTCTCAAGCTTTGTTGTAAGACTGTGTTACTTTGTATTACGTCAAGAGTATTCAATAAAGTTCCCTGATTGCCCTAATCAGGACACAGAGAGAAAGTCTGCTGTTTCATTATTCCTCCTCTCTTGTCTTGGGTAAGTCTCCACCACACTGCTTACACTAGTTCAGGGCCAAACCTCATTTACTGATCAATTTCATAATCTTGTGAGAAGCTATGTCTACTCCCTAGTGGGAGCAGGAAGGGTTATGGTAACACCTAGGGACAACTTCAATAGAACTATTCAGTGAACAGGTCCCTATCCTGACTGTATTCTAGAGGTGATCACAGCATGCTAAAAACAGAGGAGGAAAAGACAAAAATCATTACAATTTGCAGAGATGAAGAGAATAAACAACACACTTATTTTTGTGCAATATTCAGTTATAATTTACCAATTTTGCTGGAAAATGGGTTTTAAAAATATATTTGTTATTATTTGAAGAACAACAAAGTAATATGATGGAATAAGGGACACCGAATATCTGAGAAAATCTTAATATTGTTAAACATTTACATTATTGGTGTGCATTGTATAATGTTGTGATGTATATCCCTAACAGGCTGGAATACCTTCACAGTCCATGTCTAAATAATCCACCTATAATTATTATTATTTGACTTCCTGAGATTGGCCAATATGTTTTCCAGAGAGTTAAACACGTCACTTTTCTTTCTAAAAAAAAACATGAAATTTTTTTTCAAAATGTTGCTGCATAACAGGAATGACCCAACTTTGGTTATGATTAATTAGTCTGACAGTGTCTTGACTAAACAAACTAATGTAGCTTTAATCATTTATTATTAGACTTCTCTGTTCTCCTGTCAGATCCCATATGTGAATGCGCATCATGTGTTAACTTCTCTCTAACCCCCAGTGGCCCATCCATACCCCCAAAAAGCAGTCACCATAAGGGAAACTTCCATCATCCTATTGCACTCTTTTTCTTTTTTTTTGTGTTGTCCTTTTAAGACAGGCAATGTAAAATCAGCTGTCAAATGTCCAGTAGCCAAGACTAACAGTTTAAGCTGTATGTAGGAGATGTGGAGGCATCATGAACAAGAACTGATCACTGAAAGAAAGCTTGTGAAAAATATCCAAGTACCTTTCTCTCTCAACAGTCATATTCAAGTAAATAATCTCACACAGCACTGCAGACAGCAGCAATGTTACTCAAAATAGCGGTGTAGGGAATTACTTACAGTAATCTGGTAATACTATAAAGCGGCAATAACAGTCATAGGTGACGTTTTACGAGCTAAACAGCTACCATCAAATATAACCAAGGAATCTACCGCCAGCTAATGAAGTTTATGACAAGTCACATATTGTAAAACTTTGATTAATAGCCCGGGCTTTTATTTGCTAAACTCACTGAATTGACCCTGCCTATATTTGGGACAGGCGTCCATATGGGACAGGTCTTTAATTCCTCTCGCACAAAACTGAAATAGGGTACTATGAAATAGTTTATTTCAAACAGAATATTACTTGTATAAAAAATTATCCAATAATATCAAACACACGTCATTCATTTGATCTAGCTCTAACAGACAGCTTGTGCGCTTTTATTTTGAAGGCAACAAGGTAACGAGAACAGCAGCAGGGAGCAGGATGAGTGTGGCAGAAGTTAGCAGACAGAGCGATGGACTTCACATGACAGGATTCACATCTTGGATTGATTTTTATGAAAAGCTGTTTTGATTCTTGTGATCGGTGGACCCTTTCAGACTAAAGGAATGTAAATAATCAGGAACGGACACATTCCGACTTAACGAGCGCTAACGGGAGACCACACTTTCTTTTTCCTTTTCATCTGTTGTACCATGCAGGTTACACCGGTAAATCTATAAGAATTAGACTTTGGGGCTCGTTGTTTCCGTTTAATGAATTGTGGAGAACCGATAACCGATATAAGTATGTGTAGCATGTTCATACTGACATATTGATCATACGTTTAAACATTAATATTTGTATTAACAATCTAAGCAGCTTAGAAGCAAATAAAGCAGGCGACCCCGCGGGGTTTAAGAGGTTTTATACATCCAAAGAACTTCTATAAAAACCAGACAGGCGTTTAACGGGGACCTGCGTGTATTTGTCAAAATGCGTTCCCACACCAGGCCAGGAAACGAGGGAGGCGGCTATTTGGGACTCAGCTATTAAATTAAGTTTTACAGTAACCAAGTCACATCCAAAAAAAAAACTCATAACTAACATTATAGTGATGTGAAAGGGTTAATTGATTTGCTTCAAATTCTTCGTTTAAGATGTATAAAGTAATAATGATTCAAGGTCAAAATCTGGTGTTGCAAATTAACATAACCACATGTATGTATAAAAAAATGCTGAAGCATATTAAACCTTGTGTAGTATAATGTCACTAACAGGTAAATATGTATTTTAAGTGTTGTTGTAAATAAAACTGTTGTTGTCTTCCCATTTTTGGTTATCCAGGAGTGACACGCTGCCAAGATGACGACGACCGGCTCCGCCCACTTAGGGTTTCAGAATGGCTCTCTTTACTTTTCTTATTGTTGTGTCAGAAGCTGAAACAAAACCATCAAACAGCAGGGAAGCTCAATGAGACACAAATACAGAGAACTGCTGCTTCAAACATCACACTCCTCACACACACCTCAAATATGTCAACAAGAAGCTGTAAAACTTTTAGAAGCGGAGGTGACATTTTAACTTGTCCATATACAGCTCAATAACATTAACATATGTTTGGGAGGTTAAAGGTCACAAAAAACAAGCAGCAGACCTGTGGCCTGAACTACAAAGCGAGGTAACTGGCTTATCAAGGTAACTTCATGATGTCGGCTGTAACTTCCTGATTAACCCATACTACGAAAGGTGGATAGGTGTTATATGGGAGTATTTATGTTTCAATATTATTTGTGTGAACAGATCTGTGTATGTGTAATCTGTAAATATAAAACACTTTGCACAAACACAAAATGAAGACTTGTAAACTCACAAAAATATTTTGCAAATAGAAAACAGATCTGCAAATACACAAACAAATTCCACAAATAATAAAAATATCTGTGAATATATTTAATAGTTTACAAATAAATGAATCACATTTGTGAATATCTTGCTAACATTTACAACTTTCAAATAGGCATTTGTGAGTCCAGTCTTTATTTGTCGATCCCAGTTTTTCCACACACAAACAAACTTTCCGCTGATGGAAAGACATTTACATTTACTCATTTGCCAGACACTTTTATCCAAAGCGACTTACATTTGAGGAACAACATACAATCACTAAGAGAGCATAAAATACAGCACAAGATCTAAAACTGAGAATCCACATTAATAAAAGCAGCAATAAATGCTAGTAAGCGCTAATGGCATATATCACATTAATGGGGTAAATACCTAGGGAAAGAAGTTAGAGTTAACAAAAAGTGCAATCAATACAAGTTCATTGTAGGGGATAGAAGAACAGCACAGGAAGTGCATGTTAGATGTTAGCCTGTACCAGAAGCAGGGAGGCATATTGAGTGAGGTAGGGCCTGATTTTTCTGATGTTGTATAGAGCAAAGCGGCATGACCGAGAGACAGCAGCAACATGGTCTGAAAAGGACAGCTGGTCATCAGTCATGACACCAAAGTTTCTCACCACCTTGGAGAGATGGTTGAGCAGCCAATTTGTAGTTTGATGTTATGGTAGATAGATTGCTTGGCTGAAATGACCAAGAGTTCAGTCTTAGAGAGGTTTAGTTGAAGGTGGCGAGCCTTCATCCATGCAGGTATGTCGGAGAGACAGTCCGTGATCAGCGTGTGGTGTCCGAACGATAATGCTGCGATGATGTGTTGAGAAGAAATCCGCTTGACACTGTTCTTGATTATAAAAGTTTATTACATCAAAGAATTCAGCATCAATTACAAGCTCTGCAGCAGCTTGGAGAGTGACCCAGCCCGATGACCACTCTGTCTCTCTGTACATCGAACACAGCTTATATAGGACATGTTTAGGTCTCTGCTAAATACCATATAAGGGCAAAGTCCCTTCATAGACACTAATCTCTACTCCCCCTACCACTGGGTCAGAGGTCAAATTTCATAGGAGGGTTCACTCTTTGCACACCCATCAATCATTACTTCCCCTTAAGAGTTCACTGTTCCTCTCACCAGCTGCAGAGCATTATGTTAAACTGTAATGGTCAAATGCACATATGTTATACACCACAAGCGCCGAGACGGTGGGATCACCTGGCGGGAAGGATAGGTAGAGTGGCGTGTCGTCTGCGTAGCAGTGGTAAGAGAAGCCGTGCGAGCGAATGATCGGCCCCAGTGAGGTGGTGTAAATAGACAAGAGAAGGGGCCCTAGCACTGAGCATTGGGGCCCCCCTGTGGAGAGGCACTGGAAGGAGGATAATTGTCCTTGCCACAAAACATTGTAGGAACGCCCCGAGAGGTAGGATTCGAACCACAGGAGTGCTTTACTCGAGATGCCCATCGCTGAGAGAGCGGATAGCAGGATCCTGTGGTTGACTGTGTCAAAGGCAGCTGATAGGTCAAGCAGGATAAGAACTGAGGATTGGGCTGCAGCTTTAGCTGACCTTAGGGCTTCTGTTACAGACAGAAAAGCCGTTTCAGTAGAGTGGGCACTCTTAAAACCAGACTGATATGGATCTAGGAGGTCATTCCCTGAGAGGAATTCTGAGACCTGTTTGAATACTGCCCGTTCAATAGTTTTGGATAAAAAAGGTAGAAGAGACACTGGTCGATAGTTCTCAACTTGAGTTGGGTCAAGGTAGGGCTTTTTAAGCAAGGGTGTAACCCGAGCCCTTTTGAAAGTGGTCGGGAAGGTTCCTGAAGCCAGAGAAGTATTTATCACATGAATGATTGCCGGGACCGAGGTAGGAGATATGGCTTGGAGGAGATTCGTAGGAATCGGGTCCAGCGGGCATGTAGTGGGACGGCTATGGGTCAGTAGTTCTCATACTTCGTTTTCCGTGAGAGGAGTAAACGAGGAGAGTGAAGAGCAATTGTGACTGTGCCAGTGACTGCTACATGATAGTTTTTCATGTGCCGGGCTCACACAGCTGGAGCTGACCAGGGGAGGAATACAGGTGCTGGTCATTAGAATATCATCAAAAAGTTGAATTATTTCAGTAATTCCATTCAAAAAGTGAAACTTGGATATTATATTCATTCATTACACACAGACTGATATATTTCAAATGTTTATTTCATTTAATTTTGATGATTATAACTGACAACTAATGAAAACCCCAAAATCAGGATCTCAGAAAATTAGAATATTACTTAAGACCAATACAAAAAAAGGATTTTTAGAAATGTTGGCCAACTGAAAAGTATGAGCATGAGCATACTTCTTTTTGTCCACTTCTTGATGCTGGTGTTGACCACAGGACAGGAACTACCACCGATTTCCACTCGGCTTTTGGCCATACTAGGAAAAAAAGTATATGGTTAAATGCAAATTCAGTACAGTCCACTAACACACATCAAACATAGCTCACGCCAACATTCGGCTCATAGTCATGGTTTGCTTTTTGCTAAACACCATCATATACAGCCTGTGGCATTTTCAAACTGCTGACATTAGCCTAGCGGCTAGCGGACTTTCCCTGTGCTCATAGCATAATACATTGTTATATTATATAATTATACTATTTCTAACTCTCTGATTATTTGAATCGCTCCCTCTCCCGACACAATAACGCAGTTGATTTTCAGTCTGCATTCATTTGTTGAAACAGCAGCTGATATTGTCGCAATAGCAACAAGCTGGCACATTCTGGCATTTCGGAGGCCGTTTTACTTTGAAAGGTGGAAATGACGTCATCAGCGGACGTCAGCAGGCATCAATCATCACATGGTCACCGAAAGCAGCCTAATGTCACAAATCGATTTTCTTTCTATCGGCGGGAAGTTTATTTCAAAACTCTGTGTGCATACAGGCGGGACTCACAAATGCCTGTTTGAAAGGGACAAATGTTTGGAAGATATTCACAAAATATCTTCATACAAATATACAAACAAATTCCACAAATAATAAAAATATCTGTGAATATATTTAGTAGTTTACAAATAAATGAACCACATTTGTGAATATCTTTACAACTTTCAAATAGGCATTTGTGAGTCCAGTTTTAATTTACAAATATCTAGATAACAGTCTATATTTCCAATATAACATCAGCGGTCTAAAGTCTATTATAGTGTATGCTGTGTGACCATAAACTTAAGTTACCACAGTCACACAAAACTAGTTTAGCTGGATATCATGTACAATGTGTTTTAAAAAGGTAAATACACTGCAGGTGGGAGGAGCGTAGTGTGTGAAGAGTGAAGATCGGAGTTGCTCACAAGTGAAGAAGAAATGGTTCGCGTTTGTGCCGTTCCAAGTTGTGGCAACAGAATGCGAAAATACAAGAACTTACCTTTTTCCGGCAACAACTGAGTTCCCACGGGACTTCAGCGCGAGACTACAGCTAGCCGTCTAAAACAAAACACTATTTAGGTTAATTTAAACAATGGCTAAGTTGCTAAACGCATCTTATTGTCATGTAAGGGCCCTGTTCATGTTGGACAGACATTTTAATTGCATTTTGTGTCTGTTAAGAGGCACAAAGACACTCTTTATGTATATGCCCCCATAATTGCCGTTTTAGCTGAGTGGGTGCTCTGGGCATTAAGTTAGCTGTACTCTCTGAGACTACAGCGACAACACGGCAGCTAACGACATGCAGTCCACTAACACCATAAAACGACCGTCTCACAGCAAAACACAGGCTCCACGTAAAGATACAAAACAACAATATAGGTTTATGTGCTGAAGCCCATCAGAACAAACAGGTTCAGATGATGTCGAGTAAGAACAAAGTGAGCATTAGTAAAGCTGGAGAAACACAGAAAGTCACGTTAACTCGAGCAGTTGCTAATGTTATCCGGTGCAAAGTTAGATAACGTTAGCTTTCCACATTAGTTCACCAACTAACGCGACCCATGTTACTATCCTGTGCACCACTGTTGATTTAGCCTACAAGAATGGATGTAATGTAAAAAGAAAATGTGGAGCGATTTGTTTACTAACGTTAGCCTATAGTAATGTAGCCAGGAGCAGCCAGCTAACGCTACGGTAGCTCGGACCTGCTGCTTTGTAACGTTCCATGTAGGTTTATTGTGGTTTTACCGATATCCAGGTACACAGCTTCTCCACCTCTCAGTTGCTGTAACTAACGTGACCCACATAATATACAACACTGCAACAAAACGGTCACAACAACACAGAGGAAGAGCCATCCACTATCACTAGTTACAGTAAAGTTACTTACTGCGGTCTAACTGTTACAAAGTGTGACACAATCTTATAATATTCAGTCCAGCTCACCACCCGTTTCATTATCTTCCAATATATGTAGCTGTGTTGACATTGCTGAGCCTCCAGTGATAGATTCACAGAGAGTAAAGATAGTTACTGACAGCAGCGGGCGAGCTAACAATGTAGCACGTCAGTTAAATGCAGTAAATGTACCGTGATCGTGTAACGAGCATGGATTAGTTCCAGCTCTGTCTGTTCTCCCTGTCTGTCTATAGCCGCTGTCACTCTGCCTTTTTTCAGGAGTACTGTGCCAATATGCCGGTGTCTCGCTGCGCTGAATGAAAAGTACTGTGCCGGAGTTGATCTGCCTCTGAGACGGGAACCTTGAAGTAACAGAGCCTGAACATGTCTGAGTGAAAAGCTACAGCCTGCATGCTGGTGTTCCTGCGTTTATTGCAGGATTTCTGTCTGAAAGCGGTTGTGTTTCAGATTATGCTACGCGTACGAGCACACACCTGTTTGCAATCTTAGAACCGCACCGCTAGTGGCCGCTGGAAACTACATAATGGCCCTACATAAAGTAACGGGACAGTTTCTTAGATGTAGCCCAACATCTGTAGGTTATAATTGACTATTTAACGTGTCCAAAGAATATGGAGCCAGGATTTCCTAGATGTTTACAAGAAGAAAAATCGGAAATTCCCTGAAATTAAACTTTGGTGTTTTCTTCTGAATACACCCAATCCACGGCAAAGTCTCAAAGGTGCATGATAGTGATTGTGGGCTAAACTCACCCATTTTCTCACTGCTAAATTGTGAAGTCTAATATAATTTCCCACGGCATGCAGAATACACAGCAGACGTGTGTGTGTATGATGTTGCAACCTTGCAAAGTGAAGTTTCTCTCATGAATGTGTGACTGTAATGTCAGAATATTCAAGTTTTTTGGATTGATCTTGGAAGTTAAATTCTATCTCAGAATATTCCCCCTCTCCACTGGCTCCTTTTTTTCTATTACAATGGACTTTATGTGCAGTTGTACCTTTACAACTTAATCATATTACACATAAAAGAAGAGCCCATAAAATACCTAATAGAGATCTAATCTACAATACAAACACTGTGAAGATAATTAGGCTACAAATTTACTCCATATTTATTCAATGTGATGCCAACAAGCCTCCCTGGCTTTGTTGGCCACCACGATATTAGATATAGCCATTAACATGTCAAATGGTGCTTTCCATTTACATGTGAAGTCGGAATTTCCGAGTGTCATATTATGAAACATCAATTCTTCTGCGAACGCGCACAATCTCCAATTAAGTTAACACCAACTGAAGTAACCAACATCTGATCCACCGTCGTAGTACCGTTTAACTCCAGTGTCGGCGGTCAGAGTTTGTGACCCTGAGTTTGCCTGATAACCCCGAGTTAACTCTGAGTAGGTTGAACTCCCTTCGTAGTGCAGGCCACTGGAGGAGGACCAGCTGAGAAGTGAAACATGTGAGCGGCTCAGTGTGGCTTTGAATCCCTTCTGGAGGACAAATGTTTTTAAACATCTTTAAAAGAGCAACAGAGCTGAGACCAAGCGTCAGACTTCCAGTTTCATCCAAGACTGTATGGCTGCAGCCTGGATTCTCCCGTCTCATGCCCTCCTGCGTGGTGCCTTCCGCTAGTTTCTACACTTCAAAATAAAAACTCACATCTGGTTCGTTCTGTCTTCCTCTTACTTTGGTGTTTTTGAACTAAATAGTTACAGCAATCATGCGAATCGATAAAGTACTAAATAAAATCTCTGCTGCTTATCCTGTGTATGTGCCAACTAAACGACACACACACACACACGCACACAATAGAATAGAATAAGCAATTGTATTTGCAGCGATTTCCCCATTAAGTGTGGAAACGATATAGAGTATATAAATAAAAACGAGTTTTGGAGAGAGTATAACGTGTTTATTATTTTGTTCTTCATTATCACTGTCCTCCTTCATATTGGCGGAAATTGCTGCAGGGTGATCCAGGGTGGGGATCTTCAGAAGATATCCACTGCAGCTCACCTCTTCCAACGTACCCTGTGTTTTTAAGAAAAACAGAACAAAATCATACTCTTGATTGCTGTCATACAGTGTTTAGATTTTTTTTGTTTCAGACAGTCTTTTTTGTTAGCAACAAGCATGCTCAGCACAGTAAGCAGTGCCATACACATTTTTTTTTTTAAAGACACTGATGTATTCCTTAGGTAAAATCAAAGAAAGAAACCACTAAAGTCTGTTATCATAAATTGCTATAGGTAACAAGTTAGTGTTGAGCTAATATTCGCTAACAAACATTTAATTGAAACGCTGTAGCAGTTTAAAGTGTCGCAGGTTTCATCAAATGTTTCTGTTTCTTCTCTTGATTGAGACCGGATTGCAAACAACGCTTAGGTGCATACCGCCATCTACTGTACAAGAGTGTGTAACACACACATAATTCGCGATTTCCATTTTGACACTTGAAACACTGGAATAGCATTATCATTAGCACGACAGTCTTAATTTATCAGTTCAAAAACACCAAAGAACGAGGTTGAAATAGGGAACAAGATGCAAGCTTTTATTTTGAAATGTAGAAACCGGCGGAAGGCACAAGTCTGGGAGGGCATGAGACGAGAGGCTCCAGGCAGCAGCCACACCCATCTCATTTCATCGGTGAGGACACATAGGAAGTAGCTGAAACTGCAATTCATCGAGTGGCCACTTGAGGCTGGCTCCAAAAGGGAGTCAATCTCTATTAACCACCATGTTAAAAAGCCCAACTTTACAGCAGAATAAAACATGTTTACAGCCTGGTACACAAGATGGTTTTAGTGTATATTGCTAATTTTGTCCTTCGTGACAACTGTGAGGGGGTGAATTTTTTTTATAAAACTCACCTGTTTAATTATATTAAGCCTTAAAGTTCTGCATTATTAGGGGGGTGGCCGCTTTGAGTGACAGGCGCCTCTGGCCTAGTGGGATTCATAATTACTGCAGATCATATAAGGAGTTAATTCCAGCTGTTTACAAGGGGTTATTTCAACAATTTTTTCCAGCACTTACCCACAGGAGGATGTGCACACATTATTCTGTATTTAAAATAGACTTACATCAGAGCAGCAAACAAGTCACTCTTCAGAAACTTTGGGCTCTTTGTCGTAAAGTATAAGGTAGAAACAGTGGCAATTTTATCTGTAAAAAATTGGTGGGGCACCAATTATTTCAAAAGAAAGGCTATACCAGTACACCTACAATAGGCAGGTCTTTCCTGCTACTAATGTGTTTTTTTTAAACATTTCAACAGCATGGCTCCACAAAACACTTGTGTCTTGCTTAAACCAGGTGTTGTAAACAAAGGCCGACACAGCCGGGGAGAGAGAGAGACAGAAACCTATTCAACAAGTTACATTACGCCTGTCACAAACCTAAATTAAAAATGCATTAAAATGACACAACACAACCAAGCTCAGAAACCCACAGGACAATTAGCAAGCTAGTGATGGGAAATTTCACTCTTTTGAAAGACTCGAGTCACCAAATCTCGTTCATTAAAATGAACTAATCTTTTTTTGTGTCATTTTGCTCATTTTAACAAGGCTGGTTATTGCAGCGCTGCAGCCCTCTAGTGGGCGATTGTTAAAAAAACAGCGCAGTTCTGAAACACAGAAGGCTGTCTGGTTTGCTCTAATTGACAAAGTATAACGCACAAATTCACCTCTTGATCTTTCTCTATCATGGTTCTATAAAGCCCCATGGAGCCACAAACAAATTCAAACCAAAAAACACAGAAATATGTTGTCAATATTCAATTAAGCCACTACTTCGGCTAAATCTGTCCATTTTCACAATCTTTCCTGAGTTTACAACCAGACCAGCAATATATATAATTATAATTACTATCACTAAATCTCCAAAGTGCTCATTCATACAGCAGCCTAACGCCTATCCATGAGATTTACAAGGAATATATTGAAGTAATAAGCTTGACACACTAGATGAATAAAACACACTCCTAGATCACGTTTTCTTTAGCTTTTTGTTTCTCTGACAGTATAAGATCAAATAGTTCCGGGTCACACCTGAACTCCAGTGAAGTCGGCCAGTTTGTCCAGAGCGTCGGCCAGATTTTCCACCAAGACGGCCTTCATCCCCGCTCCCTCTGCTGCCTTCACACCTTCCTCATCTGCGTCCAACCACAGAGCCTGAAATCAGACCGACAGGCTGAGCGCGCTGTCCCGGACCAGGATTTACACTCGTGTGTGTGTGTGGGCGTGTCCTCGACCTGCTGCGATGTCACTCCCAGGTGCCGCAGAGCAGAGCTGAACGCGGAGGACTCGGGGACCCTGTGACCCGAGCGGCAGGACTGGAGGACCTGGTCAAAATGGCCGCCCAGCAGAGACAGAAGGCGGGCTGGACCGTCTCCAGCCGCGCTGTCATCTAGCCAGTGATTGGCCAGCACGGCCGTCAGTAACCCTGATGGGATGGAGGCGTAGAATCGGCCTTTGGTGATGTCATCGGGCGCCACAGCTGTGTGTGTTTCCCGTGCAGATGTGTTGATGCATAGTTACCACGGTGACGCAGACCGGCGGCTGCCTTCAGCACGGCTGGTTGGACGTCCATCATCGCCTCCCTGAGCTCCTCCAGCAGGCCTCTGACTGACCAATCGGACGGCAGAGTCACACCCCTGACCTGGGCCTCCTTCACACACTCCGCCTCAAAGGCTGCGATCATCTACACACACACACAGAGGATGGAGGAGGCAGTAAAGGGCCCATCCAAGGACTCTTCTTCACCTCCATGTTCAGTCACCTTCAGTAACAGCGAGGACAGAAGACATCAAATAAATCAAGAGATGATTTTGACCTCACCCACCTGAGACAGGGTCACCTCACCTCTCTCCGCCCGGCTCATGGCGCTGTCCCTTCGGGACGCCACGGCGGACAGAAAACCACTGAGAACCACAGAGAGACAAACAAGATGAAAGACGTGAAAAGAAGCGAGTCCACGTGAATGAGTCAGTAACATTAACACGAGTCTGTCTGGTGGCTTTAAAGGAGGTTAAACATGTGACAGATGCCACAGATCAGAGTTCGAGTGCTGTTTGTGTGGAGTAATGAAACCACAGGAGACTCAGCTCACACACACTGTGTCTTCACCAGCGCTGCACACTTATAATCTGCATCTAGTTCAGTCTGCAAATATAGTGAAGGCTGAGCCTGCACCTGATTGGGTGGCACAGCTGATACAGTATATGGCCAAAAGTAAATGGACAGTGAGTATTTTACTTACTCTCATCTTCATTCGCAGACACTTTTATCTAAAGCAGCTTTCATTTGGGGTTTCAGTGTCTTCCACATGTGGACGTCCGGGTCAATAGTGCTCCTTCAACTCTGTGTCCCTTTCCTGTTTCTACATGGCAGCGCCCCCGTGCACAAAGCAGCTCCAGAAAGAAACTGTTTGCTTGATTAAAGGATAGAACATTAAATTTATGGAGCAGATTAACAATTATTAACAACTTTGCAGCCATCTGTGTAAACCAGATTCTACAGTACTGTTGCAGATGTACATCTCAAATTAAAATGGATGGAAGCTGCCAAAAAGAAATTTACTCCCACATTTTTTATGAGCCATCAGGGGGAAGTTTTACAGCATTACTGAGGACTGAACTGTTAAAGTCCAGAAGGAAGCTGGTGACTGTTACTAGTTTGGTAGATGTGAATGGTGCTACATATTTAACCATTTAAGACAGAAGGCAGAGCTTAAAATAAGTGAACTGTGATCCCTGTAACACAAAAACAATGTGACTGATTCATCTTTGGCAGGGACCTATTAATCATGGGGGTTCAGCTGTCCATTTACTTTTGGCCATGTAGAACCTGCTGTCTGATCTTGTTTGCAGTTGCACAATGTGTTACAGAGTAACAGCAGTGTTCTTCTTTTAATAAGATTCATCAAACCTCTGCCACACCGACACACTCCAGGCACATTTCTTTCCTGCTTGGACAGATTATTTAACAGGTTTTAGAGATTGTAACGCAGGATGCACCGCATTTTACCTAAAACACCGAGTCATATTGCGTAATTTTTTACAGTGCAGAGATGTTGTCTTACCCAGGCAGGTGATGCAACTCCTCCAACCTGCGGAAAACATCACGAGGGCTGGAAGAGACAGCAACTCCCCAGAAGTTGAACAAGACGGCTTTCCTCTCAGCCATCTCCTCTGAGCCTGAGTGAAAGGAGCTTTAATGTTTCTGTCTCTGTCGTCCAGCAGGAATGTGTTTTCTCTGCTGCTGCTGCAGGAAGGCTCTGCTCACGCAACAGGGGAAACTTTGCCCTTTGCACGGACTAACAGAAGCTCCGCCCACTTATCCTGCAAGTTCAGGCTCGACTGGGAGAAGGGTCAAAGTGAAACTTCTC
>NW_025733912.1:0-335 GCF_021292245.1 Micropterus dolomieu
GTTCCATTGAGAGAGTTTAAATTAGCCAAAAAAGTGTTTAAACAGCTATATTTTCTGTTAGTCTGACTTCTCGGAAAATTTACAGTTTGATCAATTTACCCAGAGCCCAAATTTGTAGACACATTTTTAACTCTGGCAAATATTGAGCTTTCTCCAGAATCTGTCAATGGGATTTTAAGCTATCAGCTCCTCCCAAAGCAAGGATACGCCACTTAACTACATGGTGAAACCTACAGTGGGTACGGAAAGTATTCAGACCCCTTTAAATTTTTCACTCTTTGTTTCATTGCAGCCATTTTCCAAAAATCAAAAAAGTTCATTTTATTTCTCAGTAA
>NW_025733913.1:0-441 GCF_021292245.1 Micropterus dolomieu
TGGGTAGGTAATCCTGATTATATTTACATAATCTGAATCTGTAAAATTAAATTTATGATAACATAATTAATTTTTATTAATAAAATATGCAAACACACACACACACACACACACAGACACACAAACACACACACACACAGACACACACACACAGACACACACAGACAGACACACACACACAAAGACACACACACACACACACAGACACAAAGACACACACACACAGACAGACACACACACACAAAGACACACACACACACACACAGACACAAAGACACACAAACACAGACACACAGACAGACACACACACACAGACAGACACACAGACACACACACAGACACACAGACACAGACACACACACACAGACACACAGACACACACAGACACACACACACACAGACACACACACACAGACACACACACAGACAAACACAGACACA
>NW_025733914.1:0-505 GCF_021292245.1 Micropterus dolomieu
CAAGAAACACGCTCACACACACACAAGTGAAACGCTCACACACACACAAGTGAAACGCTCACACACACACAAGTGAAACGCTCTCACACACACACAAGTGAAACGCTCACACACACACAAGTGAAACTCTCTCACACACACACAAGTGAAACGCTCACACACACACAAGTGAAACACTCTCACACACACACAACTGAAACGCTCACACACACACACAACTGAAACGCTCACACACACACACAACTGAAACGCTCTCACACACACACAAGTGAAACGCTCACACACACACAAGTGAAACTCTCACACACACACAACTGAAACTCTCACACACACACAAGTGAAACGCTCACACACACACACAAGTGAAACGCTCTCACACACACAACTGAAACGCTCTCACACACACACAACTGAAACGCTCTCACACACATACAACTGAAACGCTCTCACACACAACTGAAACGCTCTCACACACACACAACTGAAACGCTCTCACACACACACA
>NW_025733915.1:0-436 GCF_021292245.1 Micropterus dolomieu
GACAGGGGAGGAGAGAGAGAGACAGGGGAGGAGAGAGAGAGAGAGAAAGACAGGTGAGGAGAGAAAGAGAGAGACAGACAGGTGAAGAGAGAGAGAGAGAGACAGACAGGTGAAGAGAGAGAGAGAGAGAGAGACAGGTGAAGAGAGAGAGAGAGAGAGAGAGACAGGTTAGGAGAGAGAGAGAGACAGGTGAGGAGAGAGAGAGAGAGACAGGTGAGGAGAGAGAGAGGTGAGGCGAGAGAGAGAGAGACAGGTGAGGAGAGAGAGAGAGACAGGTGAGAAGAGAGAGAGACAGGTGAGAGAGAGAGAGACAGGTGAGAGAGAGAGAGAAAGACAGGTGAGGAGAGAAAGAGACAGGTGAGAGAGAGAGAGAGAGAGACAGGTGAGGAGAGAGAGAGAGAGACAGGTGAGGAGAGAGAGAGACAGGTGAGGAGAG
>NW_025733916.1:0-575 GCF_021292245.1 Micropterus dolomieu
AATCACCTCCTTCGAGCCTGAGACCTAAGGATTACCGACATTATGAACCTACAGTCCTCCGCTCTACCAACTGAGCTATCGAAGGGAACGAAATACCTTGCTTGAAATAATTGCAGAAGAACTACACAGATTTAGCAGAACTTGTCGTTGTGTTTTACCTGATATCGCTGGATGTGGACAAGCTAAGCTTGTCTGAACAAATGAACCAAAGAAACCCATCTCAGCTTTTTATCTCGTCAGTCGGAACCATTACAAACATAAATCACCTCCTTCGAGCCCGAGACCTAAGGATTACCGACATTATGAATCTACAGTCCTCCGCTCTACCAACTGAAAGATCGAAGGGAACGAAATACCTTGCTTGAAATAATTGCAGAAGAACTACACAGATGTAGCAGAACTTGTCTTTGTGTTTTACCTGATATCGGTGGAACATACGAAGCAAAGAAACCCATCTCAGCTTTTGATCTCGTCAGTCGGAGCCGACACAAACATAAATCACCTCCTTCGAGCCCGAGACCTAAGGATTACCGACATTATGAACCTAAATTCCTCCGCTCTACCAACTAAAAGAT
>NW_025733917.1:0-385 GCF_021292245.1 Micropterus dolomieu
AAAAAAAAAAAAATAATCCGAGCAGATTCAATAGGGACCTCGCACGGTCGTGCTCGGGCCCTAAAAAATATAATCCGAGCAGATTCAATAGGGACCTCACACGGTCGTGCTCGGGCCCTAATAATCCGAGCAGATTCAATAGGGACCTCGCACGGTCGTGCTCGGGCCCTAAATATATAATCCGAGCAATTTCAATAGGGACCTCGCACGGTCGTGCTCGGGCCCTAAATAGGTAGGGGTGTCTTGTCTACAGTCTACAGCCATGCTAGCAGCTCTGTGAGGCTGTACAGTTGGAACATCAGTGCTTTGAGCTAAATGCTAATGTCAGCATGCTAACACGCTCACATGCTCACGATGACAATGCTAACATGCTGATGTTTTGCAG
>NW_025733918.1:0-989 GCF_021292245.1 Micropterus dolomieu
CAAGACCTAAATCTATCATACCACAAACTGTATCTTCTTCCAAGAGTACAATCTTTCATTCCAAACACCATATCCTGGTTCCAATACTACAATCTGTTTTCCAAAAAACTGTATCTAATTCCACGAACACAATCTATCATACCACAAACTGTATCTAATTCCAAGAACCCAATCTGTCATACCAAAAACTGCATCCCAATTCTAAGCATCCAATCTGTCATACAAAAAACTGTATCCTAATTCTAATAAAAAAAACATAACCTGATTCCAAGAACACAATCTATCATACCACTTACTGTATCTACTTCCAAGAATTCAATCTATCATACCACAAACTGTATCTCCATCCAAGAATACAATCTGTCATACCAAAAACTGTATCCTAATTCTAATAAAAAAACATAACCTGATTCCAAGAACACAATCTATCATACCACTTACTGTATCTAATTCCAAGAATACAATCTTTCATTCCACAAACCCTATCCTGATTTCAAGAATGCAATCTGTCATACCAAAAACTGCATCCTAATTCTAATAAAACAAACGTGACCTGATTCCAAGAACACAATCTATCATACCACATACTGAATCTAATTCCAAGAACACAATCTATCATACCACAAATTGTATCTAATTCCAAGAACACAATCTATCATACTACATACTGTATCTAATTCCAATATCTAATTCCAAGAACACAATCTTTCATACCAAAAACCATATTCTGGCTGTGTTCGAAACGGAAGGTAGTTGCCTCGCTGCCGCGATACCGTAGTAGACAGCTGCCTCAGAAGGCATCACTTTCAAGTGAAGGCAGCTCTGTTTACATTAGTTTCGAACAGCCTTCTAGGGCAGCACTTACGGCAACGTGTGACGTCAGCACGGCGTCTTGCGTCTCTTCTGGCTGTCGGAAGAGACGCTAGCCTTAGCATCAGCTAACTAGCTATTGAAAAGCCAAATGGCTAACAGACGCCTCAGAAATCATA
>NW_025733919.1:0-594 GCF_021292245.1 Micropterus dolomieu
ATCTCGTTCCCATAGTGTCATAACCGACGCAGTTCGAGTTCCCTCGAAGGGGAACGTCTCGGGTTACGTATGTAACCCTGGTTCCCCGAGAAGGGGAACGAGACACTGCGTCGGCCCGCCGCACCTCTCTCCCCGCCTGAAGCGCCTGCTTCATAGTTTTAAGCTAATGATGAGTGTGTACAGGTGTGCTTTATACTCCTCCGGTTATTCCGTCACACCTTACCGTTCTAGCAACAAGCCAATAGGATTGGAGTGATTTCATTCACGTTCAGACCTGCTTCGCCTAGAGGCGTTCCCATAGTGTCGTAACCGACGCAGTGTCTCGTTCCCCTTCTCGGGGAACCAGGGTTACATACCTAACCCGAGACGTTCTCAGTAGAAGGATCAAACTTTAGCTCTTGAAGTCTCCAGTTGATGAAGTTGTAAAGTATATTTTTTTTATAATTCTAGCTTTTTTTTACTAAAGGGAAAGAGGAGGCCTATTAGCATGACTAGTGACTTAGTTATGAGTAAGGCTTTAGTTTAGAATGAGGGACATAGTCTATATGTTACTGAAAGACTACATTTAGAGTTATTTGGACGCTGTTAACACTT
>NW_025733919.1:614-1779 GCF_021292245.1 Micropterus dolomieu
TCTCAAAAAAGAGGTCGCAGCAGTGATGAGACTTTTTACTAAAACCTTATTGTCAAGGGCAAACTAGCCACTATGGTTGAATGCAAGACCTGCAATGAAACAGTGTAAGACTGCTGAACATCCTGTTCTGGCTAGTCAAGAACCCCGTGGCAAATCTGGGCATTACATAAAAAATAAAAAGCCATATGATAGATATTGTTACAGACTTTTGTTGTTGAAGCTGCTGGTTCCTGTTGAGCTTTGGAATGTGCAATAAGTGTTATTAGCACAGATCACGGTTGAGCCAAAATAAAGAAGCTGATTTTTATTCTTTTACCTATAGGAGATTTATTATAACCTTCTGTTTTATTTTCAACAGAAAACTACTGTCCTGTTATGTCAACAAAGTAGTTAACTAGCATTTGAATACTTCATCCCCAAGGGAAGGGTTCTGGATTTCATGACCTCTGTAATAGTCTAATAAAGCCTAATTAGCAAAAGGCAGCTGGTTCTCAGTAGAAGGATCAAACTTTAGCTCTTGAAGTTTCCAGTTGATGAAGTTGTAAACTATATTTTTGTTTATAATTCTAGCTTTTTTTTACTAAAGGGAAAGAGGAGGCCTATTAGCATGACTAGTGACTTAGTTATGAGTAAGGCTTTAGATTAGAATGAGGGACATAGTCTATATGTTACTGAAAGACTACATTTACAGTTATTTGGACGCTGTTAACACTTGTAGTTTTTTTTTTTTTGCTACATAAGAATTGTCCTTATTTTGTAAGCGTAACTAAAAATTAAATATTTAGTTTAGATTACAATATTCTCTTAATAGAAATACCCCATTCTTTTATTCATCCATGCTGGAGTGTCGCTCCATGCTAGCTAAGAAGCAGGGCCAGCCCTGGCCAATTTGCTGCCCTAGGCAAGATTTCACCTGATGCCCCTGGATTTTTGTTCATAAACTTACACAGAAACAAACTGCACAGGTTTGTCTTGTTTTTCTTTATTTTGAAAATATTTTGGAAACACAAACACACAACGTATTATAGATACAATATAAATATGTATATATTATATTATGTTATTGCAGAAAAAACTATATTACAGAAACCTTGCTTTCCTTTGCTTTCCTTGCCTTTCTTACAGCATTCCAAAAATGATAAATAAGCACAAAACATTGCACAAA
>NW_025733920.1:0-408 GCF_021292245.1 Micropterus dolomieu
GTGCTGTTTTTTTTCAATAGCTTCCAAGTCATGTGACACAGGGACTTCAAACCAATGCCGAATTGTAGTACTATACTAGGCAAATGAGACACACCCCTTCATATTTGATTTGAGTGCATATTCGAATTTATATGAATATTTATTCATAATTTATTGAAAAAAGTGCTGTTTTTTTTCAATAGCGTCCAAGTCATGTGACACAGGGACTTCAAACCAATGCCGAATTGTAGTACTATACTAGGCAAATGAGACACACCCCTGGGGTGTGTCTCATTTGCCTAGTATAGTACTACAATTACTAGGTACTATAAGTACTATACTAGGCAAATGAGACACACCCCAGGGGTGTGTCTCATTTGCCTAGTATAGTACTACAATTCGGCATTGGTTTGAAGTCCCTGTGTCACA
>NW_025733921.1:0-791 GCF_021292245.1 Micropterus dolomieu
AAGGACCTGCTGTCGGTTATGGATGCTCCAGAGTCTTGTGGTTATGAAGTGAACCCTTTGACTAACACCTTGGCTGTACCCTTTACCGGGTGCCATGTGAAACGGGTAGGTTTCTTTAAATGTACTTTGAAGTAATTGCCTTGGCTCTGTAGTCTATTATATTTTTAATGTGTAGTTTTGCATGTCTTGAATTGAGTTCTTTCTTCAAAAAGCTCTTTGTATTACAGAGTGACCGCTACAGCCTGCAGTTGTTGTACGTCAACGCGTTTGATCAGACACAAGTTGCTACCGCATCTTGTGAGAGAAGCCCGAAGGTTGACCCAGGCGTATTTCCTCGCTCCAGTGGCCAATCCTATCCCACATTTAAGCGCATTGAGCCAATCCGAGCGCAGCCCCAACGGCCTGCATGTCCGCAACGGCCTGGCTCGCACCAAGAACCTTCATTGCCTCTAGGGCCTGGGTCACCACAAGGGCCTGGCTCGCCGCAAGGGCCTTCTTACCCGCAACAGCCTGGCTCACCCCTAGGGCCTGGCTCGCCCCAAGAACCTTCATTGCCCCTAGGGCCTGGCTCGCCCCAACAGCCTGGGTCACCCCTAGGGCCTGGCTCGCCCCAAGGGCCTTCATCCCCACAAGAACCTTCTTTGCCCCTGGGGCCTGGGTCGCCCCAAGGGCCCCAACAGCCTGGGTCACCCCAAGAACCTTCATTGCCCCTAGGGCCTGGGTCACCCCAAGAACCTTCATTGCCCCTAGGGCCTGGGTCACCCCAAGAACCTTCATTGCCCCTAGGGCCT
>NW_025733922.1:0-636 GCF_021292245.1 Micropterus dolomieu
CGAAGACACTTGCGCGTAACCCAAATCAGACGGAGAGGATTTCCCCTCGGGGAAAAACCCTTGGTCCTTAGCCACCACTGCAGGGGTCTCATGTGCAGTAGTCCAGATGGTATTACACTGGACGCAGCCGCCAGGAGACCCAACACTCGTTGAAAGTGTAGCGCCAACTCTCGAGACTGGGCTAGGATGAGCCAGCCCCCCTCTGAACCATCTCCTGTAGCAGGTCGGCTTGGTAGGCTTGAAGCACCGCCATGGTGTGCAAGCTCGCACCTGCCTGGCCCGCTGCCATGTACGCCTTCCCCACGAGCGTTAGATGTGGTGCGACATGGCTTGGAGGGTAACGCCGGCTTCTCCAGGGAGGACGCAAGTTGAGGGGAGAGATAGCTCGCAAGCGCATCCTCCACCCGAGGCATCCTCCCATAACCACGGTCCCTAACCCCCATCACATTACTGTAGTTCAGTGATAGGGGTGTGGAAAGACGTGTAGAGAAGGGTCTGCCCCATGATTACTCAGTTCATCATGTAAATCAGGAAAGAATGGCAGAGACCGGCGTGGAGGTGGCGCGTGGTGCTTAAGAAACCTTTCATCAAGCTTACCACTAGCCTGTGGTGTCTGCTCCTCCTGTGGCCAGTTGA
>NW_025733923.1:0-748 GCF_021292245.1 Micropterus dolomieu
GTGTGTGTGTGTGTGTGTGTGTGTGTTAAAAAATAAAAATATATATAAAAAAATAAAATAAAATAAATAAATGAAACAGTAATGTGTAGTGAACAACGGTGTGGATTTGTGCATTTTATATTGAATAAATTTGGAGCTACTCTAAATACCTTTCTCCTCCCCAGAGAAGAAGGGGAGGGGTTAAAGTTGCTTTCTCTAAGTGCTATCCCGACCATAAAACTGGCACCTTTTTGATTCCGAAGCAGATAACGCGGGGCCTGACTGTTAAACTGACAAAGAGACACGCACCAGCCATTGGCATCTCCCTGAACAGCCTATCAAAACTGGCCCCCCACACACGTTTCCGTGGCAACTGACCTTATTCTTTGTTTTATTACCACATCAAAAAGGAAAACCCCTGTCTCACCCAAGTGTGACATAGTCCAGGACAGCTGAACTTTGGATGACAGAGGACTGCAGTCTCCAAAGACTCAAAGCATTTAATTAAGTTAATTAAATCTTTAGTTTCCTGAATACGTTTGCCTCTATTTGAGTAGTTATGTTAACTGTTGTTGCTATCTGTTGTTGATGTTAGTGCTGAAAAGAAGTTACTTGTGCAGAGTTTTTATTTTCAGCAAGACACTCCTTCATCTGATGTAATCAATGCTTGTTCATAATACTTTCCTACAAAATTTCTTTAGAAATGATGACAAAGGAATGTTTTACTATACTCTTAATCGCCAGCTTGAATTTAAGGATGAATCAACAA
>NW_025733924.1:0-1156 GCF_021292245.1 Micropterus dolomieu
GACAGAACCTTTCACACAGCATGGTGTTTATGACATCATCAACATTATGACATCGTCAGAATTCTGATTGATAAAGTACAGGAAGTGACAGAACCTTTCACACAGCATGGTGTTTATGAAACGGTAGAAAGACAGAGGAGGTGGTGATCCTTTGAGCAAATTTGAATCTACACATTTTTATACACAGAACATGTCCTCCTCTTTGTCTACGTTTTCTTACATAAGAAGCAATCAATCACTCCCAAAATTTGGAGGCAATACTATTATCCAACTGCTGGAACACAAACATCCTCACACATTAACCCTTTTTGATCTGCCCTGTCCAAACCTGGGCGAACGTCCCAGAGAAAAATAACATTTTACATATCGATTCTGTCCTTATATGTCGTACTCCATGAATCCTTGCGTTTGGACCAGAAGAAATGTAGTAAAAACTGGAAATGTACGATACTGTAATGTAGAGATTTGTAAAAGTGAAGTTGATTTAATCAAGCAGAGGCCTTTCTTTTCCATTTAGTTCCCAAAATCTCTGCAAGTGCCAAGACAATTTTCCTCTTTTAATATCTTAATATAATATAGACTACCCCTGGCAAAGTTTTTATTATTTCTGTTCTGTATAATTCTTTATTTCCCGCTTTATTTCTCTTTTTGCAATAAAGATTCAAGGAGAGAAAAAAAATCAGATTATTCCAACACAACTGAATGCATCATCAGTCATCACTCACTCCTCCCTTTGCAAGCACAGAGCAGCAGCTAAGGTGTCCGACACGCTTTGTCGGCTCTTGTGCTGAATATGTGGTCCTCTTATTTGTCCAAATTTCACTTCTCTTTTTACTTCAAACAAACCAGAAGACTACTACTGATTTACTTCGTACGTATTCAACGTAGTGACGAAACGCGCTCTGTAGAGCAGTTTGTCCTTTTGGGCTACTGTAGAAACATGGCGGTTTTCTCTAAAAACATACTGGTTCATTATGTATGTATGTTATTATGTCCTTATACACCACTGAAAACATAGTTACGGATATTATAGTGCATTTCTGTCAGTAGATCCCTACTATTACCTTTTTTATTAAAGGTTCAGTCTGTAATATTTAGAACAAGGAAATCAGTGACACAAGTTCACATCAGACACTGAAAGCAGTGGCGCACCATA
>NW_025733925.1:0-959 GCF_021292245.1 Micropterus dolomieu
TAATAATAATAATAATAATAATAATAATAATAATAATAATCCTTATTTGTAGAGCACTTTTCAAAAACAAGTTACAAAGTGCTTTAACAAGTGTAAAGACAATAATACAAAAACAATACAAGATAAAAGCAAGAAAACATTGAAAAGACTAAAATACAGATAAATATAAAATTAGTAAAATACAATAAAATAAAAGGGATAAAATAAAGTCAAATAAGATTGGGAAAGGCTCTCCTATAAAAGTATGTTTTAAGAAGGGACTTAAAAGAGTTCACTGACTCAGCCGACCTGATTTCCTCGGGCAGGCTGTTCCAGAGCCACGGGGCCCTGACAGCAAACGCTCTGTCCCCTTTAGTTTTCAGTCGAAACTCTGGAACAGACAACAGACCTCTGCCCGAGGATCTCAAGGTGCGTGCTGGTGTGTATGGGACTAAAAGTTCATAAATATAACAAGGCGAGAGGCCATGAAGAACTTTAAAAGTGATCAATAGAATTTTAAAGTCAATTCTAAAACATACTGGGAGCCAGTGTAATGAAGCTAAAATAGGAGTAATGTGGTCATATTTCTTTGTTCTGGTTAAAAGCCTGGCAGCTGAGTTCTGGACAGTCTGGAGTCGATCAGTAGATTTTTGGGTTAAACAGGTGAAAAGGCTGTTGCAATAATCCAGGCGTGATGATTGAACAAGCTTTGTGGTGTGCTGCTCGAAATTGAAATTACTATCAAACCAAACACCAAGGTTCTTTGCCACAGGCTTAATGTGATTTACTAGCGAACCAGCAGATGGCAATATTTGATTTGCCATCTGCTGAGACCCGATGACCAGGATTTCTGTTTTGTCTGAGTTCAGCTGGAGGAAATTATTTGACATCCATTTTTTAACTTCACAAAGGCAGTTGTTAAGTGAACTCAGCATTCCAGGGTCTGTGGATCTGACGGGCAAGTATATTTGTGTGTCATC
>NW_025733926.1:0-871 GCF_021292245.1 Micropterus dolomieu
AAAGACTTGAGACTTGACCTGGACTCTAGCTTAAAGACTTGAGACTTGACCTGGACTCTAGCTTAAAGATTGAGACTTGACCTGGACTCTAGCTCAAAGACTTGAGACTTGACCTGGACTCTTGCTCAGAGACTTGAGACTTGACCTGGACTCTAGCTTAAAGACTTGAGACTTGACCTGGACTCTAGCTTAAAGACTTGAGACTTGACCTGGACTCTAGCTTAAAGACTTGAGACTTGACCTGGACTCTAGCTCAAAGACTTGAGACTTGACTTGGACTCTAGCTCAAAGACTTGAGACTTGACCTGGACTCTAGCTTAAAGACTTGAGACTTGACCTGGACTCTAGCTTAAAGACTTGAGACTTGACCTGGACAATAGCTTAAAGACTTGTGACTTGACTTGGACTCTAGCTCAAAGACTTGAGACTTGACTTGGACTCTAGCTTAAAGACCTGAGACTTGACTTGCACTCTAGCTCAAAGACTTAGGACTTGACCTGGACTCTAGCTTAAAGATTGAGACTTGACCTGGACTCTAGCTTAAAGATTGAGACTTGACTTGGACTCTAGCTCAGAGACTTGAGACTTGACTTGGACTCTAGCTCAAAGACTTGAGACTTGACCTGGACTCTAGCTCAAAGACTTGAGACTTGACCTGGACTCTAGCTTAAAGACTTGAGACTTGACCTGGACTCTAGCTTAAAGACTTGAGACTTGACCTGGACTCTAGCTTAAAGACTTGAGACTTGACCTGGACTCTAGCTTAAAGACTTGAGACTTGACCTGGACTCTAGCTTAAAGACTTGAGACTTGACCTGGACTGAGCTTAAAGACTTGAGACTTGACCTGGACTCTAGCTTAAAGACTTGAG
>NW_025733927.1:0-376 GCF_021292245.1 Micropterus dolomieu
AGGAGGAGACAGAGGAGAAGGAGACAGAGGAGGGGACAGAGGAGAAGACAGAGGAGGAGGAGACAGAGGAGAAGGAGACAGAGGAGGGGACAGAGGAGAAGACAGAGGAGGAGGAGACAGAGGAGGGGACAGAGGAGGGAACAGAGGAGGGGGAGACAGAGGAGGGGACAGAGGAGGAGACAGAGGAGGGGACAGAGGAGGAGGGGACAGAGGAGGGAACAGAGGAGGAGGGGACAGAGGACGAGACAGAGGAGGGAACAGATGAGGAGGGGACAGAGGAGAAGGAGACAGAGGACGAGACAGAGGAGGTAACAGAGGAGGAGGGGACAGAGGACGAGACAGAGGAGGGAACAGATGAGGAGGGGACAGAGGAGGG
>NW_025733928.1:0-392 GCF_021292245.1 Micropterus dolomieu
GATAGTATGTCGGATAGTATGTCGTGGCCTCAAGATAGTATCTCATGGCCTCAAGATAGTATGTCGGATAGTATGTCGTGGCCTCAAGATAGTATCTCATGGCCTCAAGATAGTATGTCGGATAGTATGTCGTGGCCTCAAGATAGTATCTCGTGGCCTCAAGATAGTGGAGCTGCTCCGCTAAGTGAGTGGATCTGTGTCGAAGGGAGGCAGGGCTCAAGACTAACGGCATCCTGTCGTCCTGGGGACGATAGAAAATGTGTTGGTACAGGTCCATCTATCCTCTCAGTCACAAACGGCTTGCTGACCTTTCAATCGCGCTGTGTAGGCTAGCGTTGAGCGCCACAAATCAATCTTCTCACGCAGTGAAAAACAAATCTATATTGTGATAA
>NW_025733929.1:0-539 GCF_021292245.1 Micropterus dolomieu
GTACCAAAATTGAGCAAACCGGATTCCAGATGGACAACACTATCACACCAGAGGCTCTTCTGCCCATCGTAACAAAACATTTTGAAAGAATCTCTGCAGCACAGTGGAACATGTTAGCCGCAGGGACTTTGGACCCAGACACACAAGCTACACTGGCTGATATGTTTGTTGAAATCATACAGACACTGTCTACAGCCATCCTGAGAAAGATCATGCCAATGTTTCAGGAGCACGTGCACAGGAGTGCATCTCAGGCTGCTGTGAGTACAGTTTTGGAGAACTTCAATGCTCAACTCGGAGTCTCCCTCCCTGCTAGCATTGCCAGTGCTTTTCAAGCCCCACCGCACAAATGTGAGAGTGCAGAAAAGTTGACGACTCTAATTAAGGAAGAAGTTTCACAGAAGGTAAGCTCTGTTGTATCTCGGATCTTCAGCAGCAGTGTCCCGCCATCAGAGCTTGACCTTTTTGTCCCTAGCTTCATCTCCAACACATCACCTCTTTGTCAGATGGTGTTACATGCGACCAAATGCCTGAAAAAA
>NW_025733930.1:0-367 GCF_021292245.1 Micropterus dolomieu
ACGGGCAGACTCTCACACAGGTAGAGTGACAGACGGGTAGAGTGACAGACAGGCAGAGTGACAGACGGGTAGAGTGACAGACAGGCAGAGTGACAGACAGGCAGAGTGACAGACAGGTAGAGTGACAGACAGGTAGAGTCTCACACAGGTAGAGTGACAGACAGGCAGAGTGACAGACAGGCAGAGTGACAGACAGGCAGAGTGACAGACAGGTAGAGTCTCACACAGGTAGAGTGGCAGACAGGTAGAGTGGCAGACAGGTAGAGTGGCAGACAGGTAGAGTGGCAGACAGGTAGAGTGGCAGACAGGTAGAGTGGCAGACAGGTAGAGTGGCAGACAGGCAGAGTCTCACACAGGTAGAGTGACA
>NW_025733931.1:0-1247 GCF_021292245.1 Micropterus dolomieu
AGCTGTAGCCTAGTCTTAAACTTGTGAGTCTTAAAACTTTAATCCTTCTAGAGTCTGTGTCTCTTCTTCTCTGTCCTCTCTCTTTCTGGTGTAGCATAGGCTGTTGGGTGAATTGAGGAATGTGCTCCACCCCCCGCACCTCCCTCTGTTTTCTCAACGAGTCGTGTTGGTGAGTCGTGTAACCCCTACCTCTGTTTTCTCAATGAGGCGTGTTGTGTGTTTTAACTGTCATTAGCATCTTCAGGTAATCTTGTAGACCAGTTATGGAATAGAGTTATCTATAACTCCAGACTCCGGTTGTTAAAAACGGTCTGGGTTTATCAGACAGAGTTCGTTTTCGAAACAGGAACCTATTTTTATCAGCCGGAGACAAGAGTTTGGAACTGCAGACTATCTAATAATCTGGTTGTACCAGAAGTAACGGCCCCCAACCCCTCACCAGTTATTTCCCACATGCTGTCACATACAAAATAAGAGGGTGGCAGAGTTACCGTGAGCCAATGATAAGAGACTAGGAGGGGTTACCATAGGCCAATGATGGGGTCTGTGAAAATAAAACGAGAACATTGTCTTCAAGAAATTGCCAAGAGGGCACTTGGATCCTTGAGCAGTATCTACCTACCAAAGAGGGGACCTCCATGCGGTTAATTTTTTTCAGCTAATGAGTGTTTGTATCTGTTAAAGACTTCTTGTTTCTTTCAAAAATGGAAAATTTTAACATCAGTGTACAAAAATATTCAGGGCCACTTTATTGAGAATTTACAGTTTTACCTGTTATTCAGATATAACTTGGATGCATGCACAAATATCAAAGATTGCAGTATTAGCAGCAAAAGGTACTTTATCCAGGGTTCAATTATATAAAATGTCTTATTACACTAGTGCAGTCATTTAAACTTTCTCTTCAGGTTTGTCTGTGGTGCTTGGTCATTTGGTGAAGTAGGCCTTTTTAAAGGGCCTTCATCTTTATCTTATTTTGTATTTGCTCTTCATAATTATAAATTAGGACTAAAATGCTCAGCAGCATGATCCTATTTTTTTAAGTAATCACTAAAACAGGTTTATCAACTTTTACTAAACCTTTGGAATAATTCTGTCCCCAAATATTGTGAAATGAAATTGACCAGTTATAGACAAGATTTCTATCATTTTTGCAATGTACTTGTTTCTTCAATCTAAATTTTATAGGACTGCACTTTATTTATTGACTGCATTACAGAAACGTCCATTGTTGGCTGGCATGTAAT
>NW_025733932.1:0-574 GCF_021292245.1 Micropterus dolomieu
AAACTTGTCAGAACCGGTGAAAAATTTCGTATTCTACAAGTTTCGCACATGGGCATTGCAAAATGACTCGCTAGCGCCACCTAGAAAATTGGAAAAAATTAGCCCCTCGTTCACGTTCAACCTACATGTACGAAATTTTCTGGGGACATGTATCATATCAAGACGCACAAAAAAGCCTCAAGAACCCATAGTCTAAAGTCAACAGGAAGTCGGCCATTTTGAATTTTACGGCCATTTTTGGATGATTTACACACTTCGTACTTTAACGAACTCCTCCTAGGGATTTAGTCGGATCGGCATAAAGGCATTGACGATGAAAAGTTGTGCTATTGGCGCGTTTTCGTCAATGGGCGTGTCCGTGGCGTCGATGATTCGCTATGAAACAGGAAGTTGTTGTAACTTCAGTGTACATGCTCACATCTGGACCAAACTGTACATGTAGGATGAGAGTCCCGCCCTGAACACATGTACATGCTGACATTCACCCACAGTCATAGCGCCACCTTCTGGCAACAGGAAGTGACTTTTAACGAAGCAGCCCCCGCCGCACGTTTCACCTACGTGCACGAATTTT
>NW_025733933.1:0-326 GCF_021292245.1 Micropterus dolomieu
TCAGGACGCACTGGTTGGCACTCAGGACGCACTGGCTGTCACTCAGGACGCACTGGCTGGCACTCAGGACGCACTGGTTGTCACTCAGGACGCACTGGTTGGCACTCAGGACGCACTGGTTGTCACTCATGACGCACTGGCTGTCACTCAGGACGCACTGGCTGTCACTCAGGACGCACTGGCTGGCACTCAGGACGCACTGGCTGTCACTCAGGACGCACTGGTTGGCACTCAGGACGCACTGACTGTCACTCAGGACGCACTGGCTGTCACTCATGACGCACTGGCTGTCACTCAGGACGCACTGGTTGTCACTCAGGACGCAC
>NW_025733934.1:0-1004 GCF_021292245.1 Micropterus dolomieu
CAGGTTTCCCCCTTTCCAGTGCCCTGACCTGCAAATAGACAGCTTCCCTGGGGCCACGTTCAGGCACGCAGAAGCCATTTTGGCGAGGACCAACGTGTCTGCAAACATTGAAAAACTGGTGCTCTCTTTTGGGGTAAACAACAGGGCACAAAAAACAATGACCACTGTTAAACAAGTTCAGAGAGCAATCAGGATGGCGAAGCTGGCTTTTCCCCAGGCCACAGTCATGGTGCCGGAGATTAATTTCTCCAGACACCTACCTCACGCAGAGCAGGAGAACCTCAGACAGCTTAATCAGTACATTACTAACAATCAGCTGTTTATCCCTGCTCTCTCAAGGAACGACTTCACCACGGAGAGAGACGGCATCCACTGGTCTCACTCCACGGCCCAGCACATGCTGGACCACTGGCTGGAGTCGTTCAAGTAGTTACCCCCGTGAACACACGTCCTCAGACGGGGGGGAAAAATGTAATTAACCTGTCTAAATGTTTTGTTTTATCTGCAGCCCAGTTTGCTCTACTTAGCAGGGGACTGAACTTCATCCCAACGACCAGCAGCGACCCAAATCTCAAAAAACAAATCCGATTTGACCTACAACAATACCACAGACGACTGAAATTGGCAACCTACTTTGAGCACAGGCCTGACACACAACGACCACTCTTCACCCCCAAGTCCCAGTGGGTCCCCCCTAAAGGTAAACTACCCCCAGACATTGACGCACTTATCCAGACAGACTTGCACTACTTCCAAGACCAATTCAGATTCGGCTGGGTTAAACAAAATTTGAATAAATTTGAATTTGAGGCATTAGAACAATTAAGACGGAATAAGGACATTGTGATTAAACCAGCGGACAAGGGCAGCGCAGTAATTATTATGGACAGGGAACAGTACCTATGGGAGGGCTACAGACAGCTACATGACACGACCTACTACTCCAAACTAAAGAAGCCCATCTACAAGGACACCACTCCACTGACGGACAAGATTATACAATC
>NW_025733935.1:0-919 GCF_021292245.1 Micropterus dolomieu
AAAGACAATGATGGTGCACTTCTACACCGCCATCATTGAGTCCATCCTCACCTCCTCCATCACCATCTGGTACGCTGCTGCCACTGCCAGGGACAAGGGCAGGCTGCAGCGTATCATTCGCTCTGCAGAGAAGGTGATTGACTGCAATCTTGCATGGCTTCAGGACCTGCACGCCTCCAGGACTCTGAGGCGAGCAGGAAAGACTGCAGCAGCTGACGCCTCCCATCCTGGTCACAAACTGTTTCAGACTCTCCCCTCTGGCAAGAGGCTGCGGTCCATCAGGACCAAAACCTCTCGCCACAAATATTTTTTGTTAATTGTAAGTTGTTGTTGTTCCATTTTTTTATATTGTCAGTTGTATTATTTTTCTCTATTCTTCATATATAACTTGCATTTGTTTATTACATATCTCTACATCTATTTATGTCAGCTGTATGTCTGTCTGCGTGTAGCACCTCAACACCAAAGCAAATTCCTTGTATGTGTAAGAAGGTACTTGGCAACAAAGCTCCTTCTGATTCTGACGTCGAGTTGTTAAATGGACAGCGCTGGCCAGTATGGGGGTTGAACCCATGACCTTGGCGTTATTAGCACCACGCTCTAACCATCTGAGCTAACCGGCCTGCTGTGGGGTGCTTCTTTCTTTCTTTTTGCTAAGAAAATTCAATGCATAAAACAGGGACAGACTAAAACAGACAATGGCTCCATACTGGATGTTAAGTCATGTGTGACCACCTTCCAGGTGAGCAGTACACTCAAAACCTTTGACCTGAGCCGCCTGCTTTTGTGGTTCTTTTTTTAAACAATTTGTCCTCCAGAAGTAAAAAAAAAGAAACGGACAAGTTTTGGATGTTGAGTCGTGTGCAAAGTGGCCCCAAGTCTATGCAAGCACAAATTGTTTAAACTTGAAAATACTCAC
>NW_025733936.1:0-432 GCF_021292245.1 Micropterus dolomieu
ACACACAGACAGAGACACAGACACACAGACACACAGACACAGAGACACACAGACAGACCCAGACACACAGACACACACAGACACACAGACACACAGACCCACACACACAGACAGACACAGACACACAGACAGACACAGACCCACACACACACAGACCCACACACACACAGACCCACACACACACAGACACACACACACACAGACACACACACACACAGACACAGACACACAGACCCACACACACAGACAGACACAGACACACAGACAGACACAGACACACACACAGACACACACACACAGACCCACACACACACAGACACACACACACACACAGACACACACAGACACACAGACACACACACACAGACAGACACAGACCCACACAGACAGACACAGACACACAGACAGACACAGACACACACACAGACACAG
>NW_025733937.1:0-373 GCF_021292245.1 Micropterus dolomieu
TGGATCCACCTGGTGGGACGTCCCCAAACACAGAGACAGACAGACAGACAGGTTCCTCCAGGTGTGTCCTGTCAGGTGAAGCTTCCAGAAACAAGCCCCCCTCTCTACACTTTAGGACGTCACTGTCCTGGAGAACTTTACAGTTCAGTCCAATGGAAACCACTGAGACACTGAGACAGAGGAGAGGACACGCTGGAGACATTACTGTCACACATGATGTCATAGATAATGTCACTGATGGGCTTACCTGAATTAGACAGACTAGTCTCGTTCTTCGGCCTGACAGAGTCTGGAGAGATGACAGAAGATGAAATAGAGATAAAGACATCAGACACAAAATAAAAACATGTCAACAACAATTCAGTGATTCAAA
>NW_025733938.1:0-327 GCF_021292245.1 Micropterus dolomieu
ATTACCTCTGTCTGGATCAATAACCTGATTATTACCTCTGTCTGGATCAATAACCTGATTATTACCTCTGTCTGGATCAATAACCTGATTATTACCTCCGTCTGGATCAATAACCTGATTATTACCTCTCCTCCGTCTGGATCAATAACCTGATTATTACCTCCGTCTGGATCAATAACCTGATTATTACCTCTCCTCCGTCTGGATCAATAACCTGATTACTACCTCCGTCTGGATCAATAACCTGATTATTACCTCTGTCTGGATCAATAACCTGATTATTACCTCTGTCTGGATCAATAACCTGATTATTACCTCTGTCTGGAT
>NW_025733939.1:0-342 GCF_021292245.1 Micropterus dolomieu
CTGACGCTGTACTAAATTAATACGCTGTGCTGACGCTGTACTACAGTAACACGCTGTACTACAGTAATACGCTGTGCTGACGCAATACTACAGTAATACGCTGTACTACAGTAATACGCTATACTACAGTAATACGCTGTACTACAGTAATACGCTGTCCTGACGCTGTACTACAGTAATATGCTGTCCTGACGCTGTACTACAGTAATACACTGTACTCCAGTAACACGCTGTTCTGACGCTGTACTACTACGCTGTGCTAAATCTATACTACAGTAATACGCTGTCCTGACGCTGCAGTACAGTAATTCGCTGTACTGACCCTATACTACAGTTATACGC
>NW_025733939.1:362-683 GCF_021292245.1 Micropterus dolomieu
CTGACGCTGTACTACAGTAATACACTGTACTCCAGTAACACGCTGTTCTGACGCTGTACTACAATACTACACTGTACTAAAGTAATACGCTGTGCTGACGCTATACTACTACGCTGTGCTAAATCTATACTACAGTAATACGCTGTGCTGACGCAATACTACAGTAATTCGCTGTACTACAGTAATATGCTATACTACAGTAATATGCTGTACTACAGTAATACGCTGTCCTGACGCTGTACTACAGTAATATGCTGTCCTGACGCTGTACTACAGTAATACACTGTACTCCAGTAACACGCTGTTCTGACGCTGTACTAC
>NW_025733940.1:0-928 GCF_021292245.1 Micropterus dolomieu
GGGGCCCAAAATCACAACAGCACAATTAAGCATCACACAATGCCTATTTTAGTGTAAAAACAACATTAGATTTATCTAGAGGCCACAAAAGGAGATTGAACCACACACTGAGGTGAAAGAAGATAAAAAGTTATGACAGGGTCCTTGCAACATATGTGTCTAAAATTGGTTTTCAGGTATGCTGTAGAATAGAGTCATAAACACCGTAGACAACTTGGTCCTTTGTATCTAATGCAACTTTTGTGAGGTTATGAGGGTAATTGAATGTTGGGTTAGCCAGAAATTTAAATATATGACGTTGGCCTTTTTAGCTTTACATGGGTTCATCGATTTGATCGTTTTCGTTTCAAAGCTGAGGTCTAACATAAACCTTGACCTTTGACTGCTCTGTCTCACACAACAGAAAGTTACCTAAAGTCACTGGAAACCATCAACGCAGTATGTAAAGGCTAGAACCGCAAACCTCTTCCTTCCAGGGCCTTTAATTCAAAAATCTAGGAATTGAGCTCCAAATACATTCAAACTTACACAGAAGACTAACACACACACAATGTTGAATCCCACTCTTTTAGCGCATTCCTCAAGCTAGTTCTTTTCAGTGGCCTCATAGGGGCCCAAAATCACAACAGCACAATTAAGCATCACACAATGCCTATTTTAGTGTAAAAACAACATTAGATTTATCTAGAGGCCACAAAAGGAGATTGAACCACACACTGAGGTGAAAGAAGATAAAAAGTTATGACAGGGTCCTTGCAACATATGTGTCTAAAATTGGTTTTCAGGTATGCTTTAGAATAGAGTCATAAACACCGTAGACAACTTGGTCCTTTGTATCTAATGCAACTTTTGTGAGGTTATGAGGGTAATTGAATGTTGGGTTAGCCAGAAATTGAAATATATGACGTTGGCCTTTTTAGCTTTACAT
>NW_025733941.1:0-709 GCF_021292245.1 Micropterus dolomieu
CAAGTCCAAGCTGACATACTTCGGTGTGGTCGCCCCCTCCCTGCGTGGGTGGGGTTTCCAGCGGGGAGATGGCACGGTCAGGGTCCTGGGCGTTTACCTGGGCGCTGATATGCGGGCAGCCCGGGATAAGAGCTGGGCGGGGGTCATGGATAAGGTGCAGGCAAGGCTCGCTTTTTGGCGGCTCAAGGGCCTGCGCCTGCTTGCCAGGGTCCAAATTGTCAACAGATTGGTGCTCACCCTTGTTCTGCACACCCTGGCTGTCCATGACCTCCCTGTCCTTACGCTGCAGCGCCTCTGTGGCGTCATTCGTGCCTTTGTCTGAGGAGGGAAGCCCAGTCAGATCGCTCATGCTACTTTAGTGAATTCAGTGAGCCGGGGGGGGCTCAACCTCAGGGACTTGGGTACGGTATGGAGGGCACAGAGGATCAAGATGGTACAGAGGCTGCTCGCTGGGGGGGGTCTGGCTTTTTGGCTGGACTTCTTTCATGAGCAGGTGGGGCGGTGTGGGCCCTGTGGTTTGTTTAACCTCTGTGGGGTCCCCACTGCCTCGCAACTTGAGCTTCTTGATCCTCTTTTTGCGGAGGCGCTTCAGGTGTGGGGCAGGGTCCGCAGGCTCCTTGGGACCTCCATCGGGACACGTGAGCAGGTATTGGCACAGCCGCTTAAACGAAACCCGTGTCTGCCCCTGGTGGGGCGACTCATGGCCATT
>NW_025733942.1:0-1125 GCF_021292245.1 Micropterus dolomieu
TACCAAGTCCTAACAGTTCCTAATGATTTATCTACCAAGTCCTAACAGTTCCTAAGAATTTATCCACCAAGTCCTAACAGTTCCTAACGATTCATCTCACCAAGTCCTAACAGTTTCAAGCAATTCATCACCAAGTCCTAAAAGTTCCTAACAATTTATCCACCAATTCCTAACAGTTCCTAACGATTCATCCACCAAGTCCTAACAGTTTCAAGCAATTTACCCACCAAGTCCTAACAGTTCCTAATTATTTTTCAAACAAAGACACACAACGACAAAATACGTGTTGTCGTGGCCGAGTGGTTAAGGCGATGGACTAGAAATCCATTGGGGTTTCCCCGCGCAGGTTCGAATCCTGCCGACAACGAGTATATGTTTACACACCTCCAGCAATTACTCTCACAGTAATTGTGTTTCATAGACATTTCTACATGTGAGCATAAAAACACAGAAGAAAGACGCTAGGCTGATATCAGCTCTTAGTATTTGAGTTTTTTTTATGTAACTGTGAATCTTTCAGATCAATTTGAGAAGTGCCTATGAGTACCAAGCCCTAAAAGTTCCTAACGATTCATCTACCAAGCCCTAAAAGTTCCTAACGATTTATCCACCAATTCCTAACAGTTCCTAACGATTCATCTACCAAGTCCTAACAGTTCCTAAGGATTTATCCACCAAGTCCTAACAGTTCCTAACGATTCATCTACCAAGTCCTAACAGTTCCTAACGATTCATCTACCAAGTCTTAACAGTTTCAAGCAATTTACCCACCAAGTCCTAACAGTTCCTAACGATTTATCCACCAAGTCCTAACAGTTCCTAACGATTCATCTACCAAGTCCTAACAGGTCCTAACGATTTATCAACCAAGTCCTAACAGTTTCAAGCAATTTACCCACCAAGTCCTAACAGTTCCTAACGATTCATCTACCAAGTCCTAACAGTTCCTAATGATTTATCCACCAAGTCCTAACAGTTCCTAACGATTTATCCACCAAGTCCTAACAGTTCCTAACGATTCATCTACCAAGTCCTAACAGGTCCTAACGATTTATCAACCAAGTCCTAACAGTTTCAAGCAATTTACCCACCAAGTCCTAACAGTTCCTAACGATTCATCTACCA
>NW_025733943.1:0-1126 GCF_021292245.1 Micropterus dolomieu
CACACTATTTTTCTGAACTCATTACTACACATAAACACAATCCCAGGTTTCTGTTTAAGACTGTGGATCAGCTGGTAAACCCAACCCCTCCTTGTGCCTCAGCTGGAAGTAATGATGACTGTGAATTGTTTTTATCTTATTTTACCAATAATGTGGTGTCAATCAGAGCCTCTATTACCCCCGCGGCCTCTTACTCAGAGGTTCCTCACCAGCAACAAGAGAATTTTAACCAGTTTTATCCCATCGACTTGTCTGAGCTTTTAAAAACAGTATCACAAATGAGAGTGTCCTCCAGCCCACTTGATGTAATACCTACAAAGTTTTTACTGAAAGTAATAGATTCTGTTGGGCCCCATTTGATCTATGTTTTCAACAGCTCCCTATCTACTGGTTGTGTCCCTGATTATTTTAAAACGGTTTGCATGAACCCATTTTTAAAGAAACCTGGTTTAGATCCCTCCTTCCCACATAATTTTAGACCAATTTTAAAATTGCCTTTTATTGCAAAGATTCTAGAAAGAATTGTGTCCAAACAGCTGCTCACTGTACTGGAAAATAACAAATTATTTGAAAAGTTTCAGTCTGGTTTTAGGAAGTACCACAGCACTGAGACTGCCCTGCTTAAAGTCACCAATGACCTTTTAATGTCTGCTGATGAAGGCATGTGCTCAGTCCTGATACTCCTGGACCTTAGCGCTGCTTTTGACACCATTGATCACAACATCATGTTAGACAAACTGAGGCACTGGGTGGGGATCTCTGGTACTGCCCTAGAATGGTTTTCATCCTACCTGTCAAATAGGAAGTTTTGCGTGTCTGTAAACAACTATGTCTCTTCGTTCTGTCCAGTTAAATATGGTGTGCCTCAGGGGTCGGTCTTAGGACCCATTTTGTTTTCCTTGTATCTGCTTCCCCTTGGACATATTATCCATAAACATGGCCCTTTCGATTTTAAATGATGACTCTCACCCTCTGCGAAATGAGTTTCAGTTATTACCGTCTGCGAGGAGGTATAAAGTCCCTAGGTGTAGAACGAAAAGACATAAAAGCAGCTTCGTAATAAATGCGATTGATATGCTTAACAAATTGTAGAGGTGTTTTCTCAGATATATACTAGGGGTCTCAT
>NW_025733944.1:0-6069 GCF_021292245.1 Micropterus dolomieu
GCGTCGGCCCGCCGCACCTCTCTCCCCGCCTGAAGCGCCTGCTTCATAGTTTAAGCTAATGATGAGTGTGTACAGGTGTGCTTTATACTCCTCCGGTTATTCCGTCACACCTTACCGTTCTAGCAACAAGCCAATAGGATTGGAGTGATTTCATTCACGTTCAGACCTGCTTCGCCTAGAGGCGTTCCCATAGTGTCGTAACCGACGCAGTCTCTCGTTCCCCTTCTCGGGGAACCAGGGTTACATACGTAACCCGAGACGTTTCTACTGTACCTCCTGTAGTAAACAGTAAAGGAAAAAAAAAACGGATTTGCTTTTTACTGGAATGCTTTTGAATGTGAACATTACAGTGGACATACAGTTACCAACCAAGAAATTTAGTGTAAAAACGGTGGATTGCATGTTTTGCATGCAAATACCTGTAAAACTGAAACATAAAAGTCTATGTAGTTTTTGTAATGTCAACAATAGCCAGTATTTTGAAACCTGGTGTACTTTGATTGACTGCATGTACTTTGTGAAGTGAAAACAAGTGTCATTCTTTGACAGAATAATTTCATTTTGAGTCAGATTTCCAGTGTTTTGGTAAAGATAGTGTGTGCAGAGAAAAATGTGTTATATTTTGAAATGAAGAGTTAGTATATATTTAACAAAATGTGTTTTTGAGAAGAAAATTATCCATTTGGCCAATTGTGTTTTGTAGGTGCGAGTCTGTGTTAAGAGTTGCAGAGAAAAAGTATCTGCAGCAGATAGGCCCCGTGGCACACAGCAGCTCCAGTGCAGGGACGCAGCAGATAGGCCCCGTGGCACACAGCAGCTCCAGTGCAGGGACGCAGCAGGCAGGCCCCGTGGCAGCTGTCAGATTAAGTGCAGTCTTTGTAGCGAGAACATTAATGCTGAACAATTCTAAGAGCATTTATCTAACTTCCATGCAGAGGAATGTTGTGAGCAGTGTGGGAAGAAGGTCAGTGGTGCACTTGGGCACAACAGAGACAACCTCCTCCACAACCAAGACATCCTCCTACACAACCACAACAACCTCCTCCACAACAGAGACAACCTCACCTGTTTCATTGTAACTTGGTGTATCTGTAGGACTCGAGCAATAGTTGTTGTACTGACAGAATTAACATTTTCAAATATATCATTATCAGCCAGCACTCTATCTTGAATCTCCCACAGTTTTATTGCATTGTTGACAACATCCATGTCAACAATAGCATTTTCCTGCGCATCTGAAAATATTTTTCCTCTTCCTCCTGTTGGGGGCAGCCTTTGGGTCCTGTTGTAAAAATATATTTTACAGTCAAACTTACTGTAATATATATCTGTGTAAATATTCTATAATTGCAATACAAAATAAATTCCTGTAATGTTTTCATTTACTGTAAGGATGTCACTCTCACCTGTTTGTATGATGGAAAATTCGCATTACAGATGCCACTGTGGATCTTTGCAGATTGGGTTGCACCCTCAACCCTGCCTCTCTCAATGAGAGACCATGGTTCACGACATGGTCTATAAGTGTAGCCCTTATTTCATCTGAAATAACAGCTCTTTGTCTTCTTTGTCTCCCTCCACGAACGCGTCTTCCTTGTTCCATTTCCAAAATTAGTCTTTCTGAGCTCTACCTATATATATATATATATGTGTGTGTGTGTTTTGTTCACAAGTCAAAAACAAAACACCTGCTTAGCCTTTCAGCTGAAATTGCAATCAGCAGTGTTTAAAAGGCACAAGGCTGAAATCTATTATGTTTTGAATGTGTGGTTCACAGTTTTGACAGCAGTGTGTTAGCATTTGAACAAAGTGCTGTAAATCCACAGTGTTGTGCAGGTTGTGGTTAAGGTCATGGGATAAGTGTGTAGAGTTTTGAAAACTGTGTTCAAGCAATGAAAAACGAACTAGAGTTTGGTCCACATGAACTGCTGCTGTGCAGACCGTAGTTAGAGTTTTGCACATGTAGCTCCAGTTGTTCACACTGTCGTTTAGCAATCGAAAAAAACTGTAAGCCAGCTGACAGGGAGTGGATTGCCCAGTGCCTTTATGAACCCACAGGACAGCTGAAGCAGCAGCTTTCACAAAACTTGTTCTATCCTCCCAGTCCACCAAAGGTGACAACTGCACCACCTGATCCAATGACCTACTTCAGGCAGCGGATGTTCCTGTGGGCACCAATGAGGGTGTGGGGTATTAAGTGTCATCAGTGTAACAGCAAGATGCACCACTCCGGGATTTACACTAAGGCACGGGAAGTGATTGACGTCGACACCAGGTACTACTTGATCAGCGGGGACTATCCACGATGCAGTAAGTGCATGATCTCTGTCGGTCCGTGGAGTACTGAGATGTTGGGGCAGTTATATCCTGCCCACAGAAACCAATTCCCTGCTGTTCTCATCACACAGCTGGCTCTTGACAGGAGGTGTGTTACAATGCTGAAACCCCGAACTGCAGGGAACAGCTCCAGTTACCTACAGAAAGCACTGGAGGAAGTTTACAGTGAGGAGTGGGCAAGGCGGACTATTGACTACTTGTCTGACTGTGAGCTTGAGCTTCACAAAAAGAGAAGCTCCATATACCAGTGTGAGGAAGCAGTCTATGAGCTACCACCACCCTTTTGCCCCCTACCTCTGGCACAGTGGTTTGAAACAGTGCATGCCAATGAGATCCTTGCTCACCTGGATGAGATGAAGGGTGTCATCATCTCAACATACGGCAGGATCTTAAAGCTTGACTCCACAAAAAAGGTACAGGCAGGTCTTTGTTTTCATCAATGGTCATTGATTAAACTTGATAAGGGAACACTTTATTGATCCCCAGGTGCAGAAATGTGGGTGTTTTGTTAGGTATACTTTTTGTGTTTTGTGAAATCTGTTTTATTTATTATTTGGTTACGTTGTTATACTGCAATGTGGCCTGGTCCTGATCTGTGTGCTAATCACTGGTGAGGGAGCTGGTCTTGAGGACTTGTGCCAAGGCATTGTCATGCGCTACCAGGATGCTGGGGAGCCAGAGCCAGAAGTCATTTATGTTGATCGGGATTGCTGCAGCGAGACAGGTATATATAGTGTATATACTGTTGTTTTACCGTTCTATGATTGTTTTTGTATACTGTATATTCTCTACTATGTAGAAGAAGGGAGTTACAATACACGTTTCATTTTACAACCCTGCTGGATTGTAATCATTAAAACTACCTTCATAATGTGTTGTAATGTAATATTTATTACAGGCACAAAAGTAAATTTTTACCAACATGCTTAACTTGATGTAGTTTTAAATGTATTTCTAAATTAAACAAGGATTCAAGTTGTTGTAATGAGGTACTTCATTCTATATGATATGTTGCATCCTTTCTTGATTGTCACACCATTGTTCATTTGTACAGGTGCACCCCCAGTTCTTGTCTGGTTTAAACCGTGGAAGACCATTGTGAGACTGGATATTTTTCACTTTATGAGGCGATTCACTGCTGGTCTCACAACAGAACACCATCCTCTGTATGGCACCTTCTGCTCCAAGTTGTCGAGCTGTATCTTTGAGTGGGACCAGGATGACATCTCTCGTCTCAAGGATGCCAAGAGGTCACAGCTTAAGAGAAAGTATGGTGGTCATGATTCAAGTTCTGGCCAACATCAGCTTCAGTGAACTTGCCAAGCACTGCAAAAGGAGAACTCGTGGGGTTGAGGAAACTGATTGCCTGATTGAAGGATGCTGAACTCCATGTGGGCACTGACTGACACATCAAGTTTCGCCTGATCAACCCTGAGAGCATGACACATGCGTGAGAGGTGCAACAGAAGCACTTGCCATGCATCCAAGATCCACCTGGTGTTGAACTCTACACCAAAGCTCTGGGTCACAAAAGGGAGACAAGGTCCTGGATGTCTTCAGATGTGGCAGAGGGTCGTCCTCTGTGGAAAGCTTTCATCCCCACCAGTACACCTTTATCCCGGGTAAGTAGAAATTCTATAGTGATAAAAATATAATTTTGGTACAATACCCTCACCATCAAACACAAAACAAAACTCTCCCGCATAACTAATCAGCCCAGCATAATAATTGGTTCACCTCAAAGCCCCCCTATCTGAACTGTACACCCGGGCAGTAATCAGGATAGCCTCTTTGATTAAGCAGGACTCCCATCACCCCCTTCACCAGTCCTTTCAGTCACTGCCATCAGGTCAACGTTGCAAAGTCCCACTGGTTCAGAGCAACATCTTTAAAAAAATATTTTAATCCCTCTGCGATCATCACTCTGAAGAAACAAAAAAAGGCACTGTACTATAATTTGTTTAACAATGTCAATGTTTAGACATTCTTTTAGTTCTATCTTGGGTGGGTGTGTGTTTGTAGATGGGTTTAAATGTGTATAATGTTTAAATGTTCAGCCTTTCTATTGTCCTGTGAGAAACAAAGTACAGGGACAAAGCAGGCAGGTCAATCCCCACAAAGCAGCAGAAAATATCTTATCAATCTATGTTATAATTTTCTGGTATGTCTTTAGTGTCTAAGAGGAGATAAAAACTAATATTTCAATAATCATTTGTGGGTTTTTTTCAAGGATGGAGATGTAATGCCATGCACACACAAATGTACATGCTTGAGCGTGGATCCAGGTGGAACATGAACCGAGCCCATGAAGCTGTGGATGTGAGTGAAACGTCAAACACAAGAATCTATGATATCTGCCTGATGTCCAACGTCCATGCCCTCAGCAACAGTGTCCTTGGCCGTGCATTCATTCCAGAATTTATTCCCCCTGGGAGACCCACCGGTAAGATACTCCAGGAGACAGCATTTTCCTTGTTACTACACTTTTATAAATTTAACAAATAAACCTTTACCTGTCTTCTCTCACCCATTACAGTGGCAACCTGTCAATTCTGAATTAAAATATGTCTTTTTCCTCATGATTCTTATAGCAGGTGAGTGTATTGCTGTGGAGTATTTGCTGGCTCAGTCTGACAAAGGAGACCTGCTGGATCCACAACGGCACAGCGAACTTGGCATCATTCTGCCAGACCTGCAGGTAGAAGTTCAGGAGGAGCAGTGTCTTGATGTCACGATAAGTGATGCAGCTGACGTCCTCATTGAGAGCCCAGTGTGATGACCAGCTGGACATTACACCAGACGACTCACCCAACACATCATCTCTGGTAATCTGACCATTTCCGGATCATCTGTCATTGAAATTCTACATTCTATTCATTTGTATATACTAAGAATGATATGTTGTGATCTCAATTTGTTTTGCATCCTTATGCAGCAATACATTTTGTACAAACGCAATTTAATAATCAAAAGGATATATGTTTCTCATAACTGTTTCTCTCTCTCTCACAAATTCCCTGGACATCAGTTTTGATGTAAGTGTGTCTCTTGCAGTCCTGTCAGTCCAGCCAGTAGTCTACCTGCTGAGGACAATTCCTCTAGTAGACCCAGCACATCAGCCCAGGTAATGAGACTAATGACTTTCTGTATCATTCTGTGGCACTATTTCGCTTGCGAACCCAGTGTTATGTCCTGCTTTTCACTGCATTTAGCAATGCAATAGCATTTGAATGTATGTACTAGGACTGTCAATCTTCTCAAATATTTTATGCTCAAATGCAGGCTATTCATACTGTATTTACCATGTAATTAGACTACCATGTAACTATACACTATGGGCCTGATTTACTAACATCCCGAATAAAGTAGTCCCTAAGTACTAAATTGCGAGTGCATTCTAAAATATTGCACGTGCAATTTTAGTACATGTTATGGGTGATTTACTAAGAATTATTGCGTAGATGACAACAGAAGCAAACACAACAGAGGTGGCAGTATTTAAATGAGGGTTTTGCATGTTTTAATGGTTTGCGCCAAGGAGAGTTGGGAGGGAATACAGCCATTGCGTAAAAACCTTTGTTTGTTTCAGTGCGTCCCGAGTATGTGGAAATTGTCCTGCCTGAAATTGCACTACGTACTTGGGACAGCACACCTGAAAAGCCGCCTTGGAAAACCCCAGCAGAAACAGCTACAGTACGCTGGAATGACCCAGACGCGAGGAAATGCCAGCAG
>NW_025733945.1:0-320 GCF_021292245.1 Micropterus dolomieu
AACCACACAGCAGAGACACGGGTCACAACCACACAGCAGAGACACGGGTCACAACCACACAGCAGAGACACGAGTCACAACCACACAGCAGAGACACGAAAACCACGCAGCAGAGACACGAGTCACAACCACACAGCAGAGACACGGGTCACAACCACACAGCAGAGACACGAAAACCACACAGCAGAGACACGGGTCACAACCACACAGCAGAGACACGAAAACCACACAGCAGAGACACGAGTCACAACCACACAGCAGAGACATGAAAACCACAACCACACAGCAGAGACATGAAAACCACACAGCAGAGACACGGG
>NW_025733946.1:0-1047 GCF_021292245.1 Micropterus dolomieu
AGAAGCACAAAGAAACGGGCAACCTTGAGAACTGTAGGTGCTATGGTCAGCCAAGGATACTTAATGCAGCAGAAGAAAGACAACTCATGCTTACTTTGCTCTGAAATCGGAAGATGTCCCGCAGTGCCATCAGGTCCGAACTAGCAGAAAGCGGTGCGACTGGCTGTCATGGAAGACTTGCGGCCAAAAAGCCATACCTCTGAGATGGAAACGAGGCCAAGCGACTCAGCTATGCACGAAACCAGCTGTACACGACAACACAGGGAACTGGGGCGCAGAAAAACGGCAGCTGGTGCTCTGGACTAATGAGTCAATATTTTTAATATCTGGCTGTAGGAGCAGGCCGAGCGGTACAAGAATGACTGTCTGCAGGTAACAGTGAATCATGGTGGAGGTTCCTTGCAAGTTTGGAGCTGCATTTCTGCAAAAGGAGTTGGGGATTCAGTCAGAATAAATGGTCTCCTCATTGCTGAGAAGTACAGGCAGACACTTAGTCATCGTGCAATACCAACAGGGAGGCATCTGATTGGCCCCAAATTTATTCTGCAGCATGACAACGACTCCAAAAATACAGCGAAAGTCATTAAGAGCGATGTTCAGCGTCAAGAAGAACACCGAGTCCTGGAAGTGATGCCCCACAGAGCCCCGAAGAGACACAAAGAGAGAGAGAGAATCAACTGAGGCTGCACAGAAAAAGGGTTTGAAAGAGGCCAATGCTTTTGAGTTACATGACGGATGCATACTTTGAATTCTGTCTTGTACTCATCATAAAAACGAGGTTTCACTGAGATGTGAACTCAGATTTCTGCGTTTTGAGGCCACAGTGCTCAAAACGAAGGGGCCAGTACAGTCCATCAGAAGTACTTGTCGGATCACGGCCAAATAGCTTGGGGAACCCCTCCCCAGACAGCTTTCCCATGCCTTGTCTCTGCAGAGATGACATTCATGGTGATATCATGTAGGAAGGAGCTTGGCACCCCCTGCGTCGCGGTTCCATGGTGTAATGGTTAGCACTCTGGACTCTGAATCCAGCGATCCGAGTTCAAA
>NW_025733947.1:0-1055 GCF_021292245.1 Micropterus dolomieu
GTAAGGATCGTTAATAAAATGATTAAGAATGATTAATTTATACAACTCAAGTCTCTGGCTCTCTTTCCTCTCCTCTGAGCGATCACCGCACCCACCGTGGCGCCTGGACCTCTCTTTCCAAAGGGGTCATTTGCTTGTACTGGTTGAGCGCCAATTCATACCGGCAGCAGTTTCAGACTTCTCTGCTTTGACCCCTCTTTCCAAAGGGGTCATTTGCTTGTACTGGTTGAGCGCCAATTCATACCGGCAGCAGTTTCAGACTTCTCTGCTTTGACAAGAAGTGCTTCTAAATAAAGAGCCTTGTTTGACCACAACTGGAATTTTCAGTGTTCAGTCAACATGTTTCTATAATTGTGAGCAGAAATTCCTTGTGCCTGGAGGTAAAGTTGGCAGTGGTGGGATTTGAACCCACGCCTCCATAGAGACTGGAGCCTAAATCCAGCGCCTTAGACCACTCGGCCACTCTACCACATGTGTCCAAGGTGCATTTGCTTGTACTGGTGGTTTTTCCAAGAGAGCACTAAATGATCAGATTCCAAATGGTCCTTGTCCATAGCGACATAGACAAGGAACAGTGCTGCCATCCAGCGCAATAAAGCGCTAAGCCATACTAGTAGCAGTTTCACGCTTGTCTCTGCTTTGACTAGATGTATTCCTAAAGCATAAAAGTGCAAACATTTGTCTTTGGTCACCCCTGATATCCAGTTTATGATCGCCAAAACACGTTGCGGCTCCGTATTTGGTCAAACAGACCGAACTGTCCTACGTCAATAAACGCCAATACACGTGAAAGCCCCTGAAGGCACAGCACGCTCACCCAGCACAGTCCCGTTGCACCACTCTGCTCTCCAAGACCTAAGCCCACAATGCTGCTTGACAGGACCCTTGCCTTATCTGTTATCTGTTACAGTGAGTCTCTAAGGTAACATGTAACTGTTTCTTTGTGTTTAAAGGGATCGATTTTGAGTTTACCAAGACACACAAACCTGCAAACAGTTTGCAAACCTGTTAAATGGTAATAATAAATGGCAAATTAATCATTGCCTCGTAAACAT
>NW_025733948.1:0-363 GCF_021292245.1 Micropterus dolomieu
TCTGGAATTTTCTTTGGGATTCTGTCTTTCACTGTTAGAATGTACATATGATTAAAATTATAGATCGTTGCATTCTTTGTAAGTGGGCAAACCTGCAAAATCAGCAAGGGGTCAAATACTTTTTTCCCCCACTGTAGTTTGCCTCTGTGCTGGTCATGGTATTGAACCCTGTGTGCGCGTGTGTCCTTAGTGGCAACCATTTTCTTGTTAGTTGTGTCAGTTGTGTTACTGAGAGTCGGTAACACATCCTGTTTTGAACTAAGTGTTTGGTCTGCAGAATTGGGCCAGGGCACAGCTTATTGCTGATACTGCTTACACCTGTTAGTAATTTCTTGTATTAGTTACAAGGTTTAGGGTTGCTGC
>NW_025733949.1:0-1427 GCF_021292245.1 Micropterus dolomieu
CTACCAACTGAAAGATCGAAGGGAACGAAATACCTTGCTTGAAATAATTGCAGAAGAACTACACAGATTTAGCAGAACTTGTCTTTGTGTTTTACCTGATATCGGTGGAACATACGAAGCAAAGAAACCCATCTCAGCTTTTTATCTCGTCAGTCGGAACCGACACAAACATAAATCACCTCCTTCGAGCCGGAGTTGAACCAGCGACCTAAGGATTACTGACATTATGAACCTACAGTTTCCGGAATTCAACCAGCGACCTAAGGATTACTGACATTTTGAACCTACAGTCCTCCGCTCTACCAACTGAGCTATCGAAGGGAACAAAACAAGGATGGAGACAGCCAGTTACATGGACATGAACATGACAAAGACCCAACTGTATTTCACTATTCACGCTTGATGAAAACTGGTACACACATGACTAAAATTATACATACCTGCTTGAAATAATTGCAGATGAACTACACAGATTTAGCAGAACTTGCTGTTGTGTTTTACCTGATATCGCTGGATGTGGACATGCTAAGCTTGTCTGAACATACGAAGCAAAGAAACCCATCTCAGCTTTTGATCTCGTCAGTCGGAGCCGACACAAACATAAATCACCTCCTTCGAGCCCGAGACCTAAGGATTACCGACATTATGAACCTACAGTCCTCCGCTCTACCAACTGAAAGATCGAAGGGAACGAAATACCTTGCTTGAAATAATTGCAGAAGAACTACACAGATTTAGCAGAACTTGTCTTTGTGTTTTACCTGATATCGGTGGAACATACGAAGCAAAGAAACCCATCTCAGCTTTTTATCTCGTCAGTCGGAGCCAACACAAACATAAATCACCTCCTTCAAACCGGAGTTGAACCAGCGACCTAAGGATTACTGACATTATGAACCTACAGTGCTCCGCTCTACCAACTGAGCTATCGAAGGGAACAAAATAAGGATGAAGACATCCAGTTTCATGGACATGACCATGACAAACACCCAACTGTATTTCACTATTCACACGCTTGATTAAAACTGGTACACACATGTCTAAAGTCATACATACCTGCTTGAAATAACTGCAGAAGAACTACACAGATTTAGCAGAACTTGCCTTTGTGTTTTACCTGATATCGCTGGATGTGGACATGCTAGTCTGAACATACGAAGCAAATGTTCAGAAAGAAACCCATCTCGGCCTCTTATCTCGTCAGTCGGAGCCGACACAAACATAAATCTCCTCCAGAACATCCAACTGTATTATACTATTTACATGCTTGATTAAAACTGGTACACTCGTGACTAAAGTCATAATTACCTGCTTGAAATAATTACAGAATTAGCAGAACTTGGCTTTTTGTCATACCTGCTACCGCTGGATGTGGACAAGCTAAGCTTGTCTGAACAAATGAACCAAAGAAACCCATCTCAGATTTT
>NW_025733950.1:0-1333 GCF_021292245.1 Micropterus dolomieu
CTTGTGAACAGAGTCTCCACCTCTGACCTCTGTTCCTCTCCAGCACTGTAGTTTACTGTGTGGACGGATGGACAGCAGAGACCAACATGTGTCCTCTCCCCTCTCGTGGTGTCTGTCCATGCAGATCCAGCAGCTTCATTTGTCTCTCTGAGAAGTAAAGCAGTTTCATACTGTAGGGACTCTTTCCTCAGTAGAAGTAGTTCAGACACAGTCTGAGTAGAGGACGGACAGACTGGGGACACATTTGGAAAACAAGGACAAAGATTCAAAGCTTCTAGGAAATAATAAACTTCACATGTTTAATATTTCAGCTGTTTGTTCAGGCTCAGAAATGCTGATGTCTGTATTCAGATGGGAAATAATTTCAATAATCAATAATCTCCAAACAAGCAGAAAGCAGATGAAAGTAAAATGTCTCCTGTCTGATGGTGCAGAGGACGACTTGACTGACAGCTGTAGAAATGAGCAACATGAAGTCAGCGTGCAGCTGCAGCAGAGGAGTTAGTCTCTCCTTTCTGCAGCTGGGACTCAAGTTGTCTGAGAACAGGGTTTGAAATGCTGCTGAGTTCACATGTGCTGTTTTATAGAGACCTGATCTCTGCTGCTTCCATCAAAAGATGTTTGAACAACAGGAAACATTACAAGTCCTGACTGGAGGCTTTTCTCTTTCTGTTCAGAGACACAGGAGGTGACAGTGAAGCCTGGAGAGGACGCCACTCTTCCCTGTCGGGGTCACAGAGGTGCTACCATCACAGTGATGAAGTGGAGCAGAACTGACCTGAAGTCAGATGATGGTTATGTCTTCTTCTTCAGAGACGGCCGCTCATATGAAAACTACCAGCATGAATCTTTTCGTGGTCGAGTGGAGCTGAGAGATCCAGAGATGAAGGACGGAGACGCTTCTGTGATTCTGAAGAACGTCAACATCAATGAAACTGGAACATATGAGTGTCGGGTTAGAGAGGGAAATGTATCTGTACTCACCGGCATCGTCAGGCTGACAGTGACAGAGCCAGGTGAGTGTGTAGAGCTCAGAGTGTCTCTTTGTCTCTCAGGTCAGCGTGTAGAGCTCAGAGTGTCTCTTTGTCTCTCAGGTCAGCGTGTAGAGCTCAGAGTGTCTCTTTGTCTCTCAGGTCAGCGTGTAGAGCTCAGAGTGTCTCGTTGTCTCTCAGGTCAGCGTGTAGAGCTCAGAGTGTCTCTTTGTCTCTCAGGTGAGCGTGTAGAGCTCAGAGTGTCTCTTTGTCTCTCAGGTGAAGCTGCTTCCTGGTAGTTGAGCTGAGAAACATCACAGATCAGATGTTTGTGTTTTAGAAAGATGTTGCTGATGAGACTT
>NW_025733951.1:0-973 GCF_021292245.1 Micropterus dolomieu
AAGGAACCGCTCTAAGCTGGTTTAAGTCCTATTTCTCAGAGTTCCACAAGGATCTGTGCTCGGACCAATCCTCTTCACTTTATAGATGCTTCGTTTAGGCAATAGTATTTCATTGTTATGCAGATGATACTCAGTTATATCTATCGATCGAGCCAGATGAAACTCATCAGTTAGCTAAACGTCAAATGTGCCTTCAAGATGTTAAAACCTGGATGACCTCTAATTTTCTAATGTTAAACTCAGATAAAACTGAAGTTATTGTTCTGGGGCCCAAGCACCTCCGTGACGCATTATCTAAAGATATAGTTTCCCTTGATGGCATCGCCCTGGCCTCCAGCACCACAGTGAGGAATCTCAGAGTTATCTTTGATCAGGACATGCCGTTTAAGTCTCACATCAAGCAAATTTCAAGGACTGCCTTTTTTCACCTTCGTAATATTGCAAAAAATCAGGAACATCCTGTCTAAAAATTATACAGAAAAACTAGTCCATGCATTTGTTACTTCTAGGCTGGATTACTGCAATTCCTTATTATCAGGCTCAAAAAAGTCCATTAAGACTCTTCAGCTGATTCAGAATGCTGCAGCACGTGTTCTGACAGGAACCAGGAAAAGAGATCACATTTCTCCTGTTTTAGCTTCTCTGCATTGGCTTCCAGTAAAATCTAGAATAGAATTTAAAATCCTTCTTCTCACCTACAGCTCTTAATGGTCAGGCACAATCTTATCATAGCTTATCAAGAGCTCATAGTACCTTACTACCCCACCAGAGCACTGCGCTCCCAGAATGCAGGGTTACTTGTGGTTCCTAGAGTCTCCAAAAGTAGAATGGGAGCCAGAGCATTCAGCTATCAAGCTCCTCTCCTGTGGAACCAGGTTCCACTTTGGGTTCAGGAGGCAGACACCATCTCCACATTTAAGAGTAGGCTTTAGACTTTCCTCTTTGATAAAGCTTATAACCATCCCTTAGTTGC
>NW_025733952.1:0-1027 GCF_021292245.1 Micropterus dolomieu
GGGCCTTAGACAGCAGATGTTCTGACCTTACACTTTGGACTCTGCCAGTGAGGTAATTGGCAAACCACGCCACTGAATGCTCAGAGACACCAACGTTCCTTAGTCGGTTCGCTAGGATGGAATGGTCTACTGTGTCGAAAGCTTTTGCCAGGTCAATAAAACAAGCAGCACAACATTGCTTCTTGTCAAGTGAATCTGTAATAATGTCATTTAAGACCTTGACGGTTGCGGTGGTGAGACTCCGTAACAGGCCGGAGGGTAAAACTGTGTTACAGGTATTGATGACTAGGGGGATGTGTTTCACATCTAGTTACCTTTGATTTAATGGGAGAAAAGGGCACGTTGGATTGGCAGGGAGGTGTGGCTAAGTCAAACAGGGAGCCAGACTTAATGAAATGAAGATTGAAGAGCTCTGTCATACGGCCTTTGTCTGTGACAATGAAATCATCAATGTTGAGGGACACTGGCAGCTGCAGGGAGGAGGGTCTACTTTCCATGCCCTTAACTATTTCCCAAAATTTACTGGGATTAGAACAACAAAGAGAGAGCTGTTCCTTATAATAATCTCTTTTGGCCTTGCGGACCGCCTGAGTACACTTATTCGGCCTTATCTGGTTTACATGCATGGTTGAATCGTTGGGCCTTGTTTCCATGTTGGAGGCTTTTTGGCTGCAAGACTTCCATGAAGGCCACTCCTGACCATACCTCTCCGGACAGTAGATTAGTGGACCAGGGTCCCGCTGTTTTCTGCAGCTCTGAGCTGATAGAACTGCTGGACATCTTCACTGCGTCTAAGGTCCAAAGTGTTTCCCGTTTCTTTGTGCTTCTTCACATCTGCAAAGTCGGTTGCCTTGAAATGTCTGCCTGTGAGAGACCTTGCAGACGCAGTGTAACTACCTTGTGTCATGTTGCTGTGCTCGGCCTTGCCATGGTGAATGACTTTTGACAGTAAACTGTCCACTTGGAAACACATCCTTAAACTGTCACATACGACAAGATGAGCTGAAGGTTCGTGATTATCCAGAAG
>NW_025733953.1:0-759 GCF_021292245.1 Micropterus dolomieu
TCTTCCTCCTCTTCCTCCTTTTCTTCCTCTTCTTCCTCCTCCTCCTCCTCCTCCTCCTCTTCTTCTTCCTCTTCTTCCTCCTCTTCTTCCTCGACTTCCTGTTCTTCCTCCTCCTCTTCTTCCTCTTCTTCCTGTTCTTCCTCCTCCTCTTCTTCCTCCTCTTCCTCTTCCTCCTCCTTCTTCCTCTTCTTCCTCTTCCACTTCTTCCTCCTCCTTCTCTTCTTCCTCCTCCTCTTCCTTCTCCTCTTCTTCCTCCTCCTCCTTCTCCTCTTCCTCCTCTTCTTCCTCCTCCTCCTTCTCCTCTTCCTTCTCCTCTTCCTTCTCCTCTTCTTCTTCCTCCTCCCCCCTCTTCCTCCTCTTCCTTCTCCTCTTCTTCCTCCTCCTTCCTCTTCCTCCTTTTCTTCCTCTTTTTCCTCTTCCTCTTCTTCCTTCTTCTTCCTCCTTCTTTTTCCTCCTCCTCTTCTTCCTCCTCCTCCTCCTCTTCTTCTTCTTCCTCCTTCTTTTCTTCCTCTTCCTCCTCCTCTTCCTCCTCCTTCCTCCTCCTCCTCTTCCTTCTTCTTCCTCTTCTTCCTCCTTCTTTTCTTCCTCTTTTTCCTCCTCCTCTTCTTCCTCCTCTTTCTCTTCCTCCTCCTCTTCCTCCTCTTCCTCTTCCCCCTCCTCCTCCTCTTCTTCATCCTCTTCCTCCTTTTCTTCCTCTTTTTCCTCCTCCTCTTCCTCTTCTTCCTTCTCCTCTTCCTCCTCCTCTTCCTTCTCCTCTTC
>NW_025733954.1:0-1811 GCF_021292245.1 Micropterus dolomieu
GCGAGAACGGGGCTACGAGCAGTAGGCCGACATAGTCCTGGCGGACCCGCTCCAGAACCCCGGGAGCAGAGCGACTGGGGGAAAAGCGTACAGACGTAGCCTCGGCCACGAATGTACCATGGCGTCCAGACCCAACGGGGCTGGAGGAGCGAGAGAAACCATAGCGGGCAGTGCGTAGTCTCTTGAGACGCAAACAGATCCACGTCTATGGGGCCGCACTCTTCGCACAAGAGCTCCACCACTTCGGGGTGAAGTCTTCATTCCCCGGGCCTCAGCCCCTGCCTCAACAGCAGGTCTGCTCCCTGATTCTGCGTCCCCAGGAGATACATCGCCCTGAGCGATAGTAACCTCTGCTGGGACCACAGGAGGATCTGACGCGCCAGTCTGTCCAGAGGGCGTGAGCGCAGACCGCCCTGGTGATTCAGATAGGCCACCACCGCTGTGTTGTTCTCCTCGGAACGAACCAGGACGTGGTGGCCTTGGAGATCGGGCAGGAAACTCCTTAGAGCCTGGAACACCGCCAACATCTCGAGACAGTTGATATGCCACTCGGATCGATGCACCTGCCAGGATCCCCTTGCAAAGCAGCCGTCCATGACCGGGCCCCAGCCCGTGAGGGAGGCGTCTGTCGAAATAACCAGCCGGCAACAAGACCCTCCCAGCACGGGCCCCTGTGACAGGAACCAAGTTTCCTTCCAAACTGATAGGGAACGAAGACACTTGCGCGTAACCCAAACCAGACGGAGAGGATTCCCCTCGGGGAAAAACCCTTGTTCCTTAGCCACCACTGCAGGGGTCTCATGTGCAGCAGTCCAGATGGTATTACGCTGGACGCAGCCGCCAGGAGACCCAACACTCGTTGAAAGTGTTTCATAGTGATGGCGTGGCCTAACTTCACCCCCTTCACGGCAACCAATATGGTGTCGACACGTGCCGGAGACAATTGTGCCCGCATCGTTGCCGAATCCCATGATTTACTCAGTTCATCATGTAAATCAGGAAAGAATGGCAGAGACCGGCGTGGAGGTGGCGTGTGGTGCTTAAGAAACCTTTCATCAAGCTACCACTAGCCTGTGGTGTCTGCTCCTCCTGTGGCCAGTTGATGTTGAGCTTAGCCACGGCTGTAGTCACCACCTCCAGCAGCACGTCATAGTCGGGCGCGGCCAGATGACGCCGCCCCCACACCCGGAAGTCATCGTCCACTACGCTGAGCAGGTCCGCCTCCTCAGAGTCGGATTGCTGCAGCGTCTCCGGATCCAAACCGCGAGCGGGAGAAGCCGAGAACGGGCTCCCGAACGAGGAAAGGAAGCGTCGGAGCCAGCGGATGAAGGTCGGGAAAAAGCCTCAGCCGTCCTGAAATCCTCCGACAGATCACGCTGTGAACCCATGAGTGAAGCCGCCGGGCCGCCTCAGTGGCCGCAGGGCCCGCGCCGCAGGGAAAACACATCCGGCCATCCTCGGAAAAGAGAGCCATGCTGTACCTCAGTACCCGCACGGAAAGGGCTTCGCAACGGGCACAGGCAGCCCCCTCGAGAGCTGCCCGTGCGTGCTCCATCCCCAAACATGAGACACACATCTCATGAGAATCTCCATCCGTGATGTACCGAGGGCAAGAAAAAACACACCTTCTGTACATCTGGTTGCCGGACATGCTGGTAGACTTCTTCTTCAGGTAAGACACACTGCTTGTAGGACTGGAGCTTTCTTCAAACAACATACAGAGCGCCTGCTGAATAAAAAAAAGCTAATGATGAGTGTGTACAGGTGTGCTTTATACTCCTCCGGTTATTCCGTCACACCTTACCGTTCTA
>NW_025733955.1:0-7856 GCF_021292245.1 Micropterus dolomieu
GGGATTTCTTAATAACGTAGAATGAACAGGAGGAATAATTACTGTTTAAATGTTCATATGGACACCTGGATAACAAACAGACTTGGACAATGTGGAACTCCTTTAATCTTTCAGGTAAACCAGGTGTGAGTCAGATTTTTTCTCCTGTCTAAAAACTATAAAAATAAATGCCGTTCATTTATAAAACGTGACTTAAGATAGAATCTTAAACTTACACATTATCTTACGTCTGGCCATGAGGTTATCAGGTGTAACAAGAGAATGATGCTAGTAGGGAGGGTGATAGATAAAGGAGGATGTGGTTAATTTGGTGGATAAAGTAGTCAAAGAAGAAAGTGATGCACCAATGAGATGACCAGCTGACCGGTGACTGAACAGCATGTTTTTGTTTGTACCTCTGCTCTGTTGTGTGGTGTCTCATCAGCCTCAGGTTGTTTTTGCAAGGAGCTCTTTCTGACAGGAGAATAAATAAAAGAAGCAAATTATTAACTAAACACATTACTCATTTCTTCAAACAAACACTAATACAATGCTAAAATGCCCATATGTACATTGAGAGTTATTGGTTGCTCTTGTACAAACTGGCCTCAAATAAATCCCTCCCTAAAGTAGTTTCAATGTAAGTGATACACACAGAAATCATATTCTGTGTGTATCTTCCACAGTTAGTATTTTTTTGTATGGTATTTCCTGCATCACTTACATTGAAACTGCTTTCAGAGGGGATCTCTTGAGGGCCAGTGTTAACATGAGGAACCATTACAGCTAACTTTCAATGTGACTATTGCTTTGAGACTGACTTGACTTGATACCAAAAAATGTGAACGCATCCTTTAAGATCCATAGTAAATTGAATCACAGAGAAACTGATCTGCTCACCTAATCCATATGAAGACAGAGAGAAGAAGTATAAAGACCAGAACAACAGCACTGACTGATAGAACAACCGGAAATTTCAATGAACCTGGAAAACAACAGCACAATCACTGGAAAAGTTACAGGAATGTTTGGGTCTAATAGTGAAGATAACTGGACACAAATTACGGTTTAAGTTATTTTGGGATCGGTTTTGTCAAAATTAAAAAAATAATCCAAACTAAAGTAAGGTGAGCTTCTGTAACCCAAGGTCAGCTCAAAGATGTGTGAGGACCCCTTGAAATGTAGTATAACCTTACCTGCCACAACAATCAGATGTAAGGTGGAGTTATGACGTCCTCTTCTGTTCAGGGCTTCACAGTAATAATTCCCACTGTGTTCAGCTCTGAAGTCAGTGATGGTGAAGTTCTGTCCTGATGCTTTTGGTGAGTCTTCATTCTCCTTGTACCAGGTATATTTAGCTGCTTGGTCTGCATCACTGCTGCAGGTCAGAGTCACTGAACTGCCCTCCACTATCTCAGCAGAGGGACTCACTGACACAGAGGGAAGCTTTGGAGCATCTGGGAGAGAATGTGCATAGAAATAAAACAGGTTTTAGGCAAACAAGTTTGTTGTTTTGAGTGCCTCCTACTGGGAAGGTCACCAAAGAGAAACATTAACACATAAACAGTATATGTCATAATTTATTTGGTTCCTTATCTACTAATGCTCCACTTGATAATCTGCAACATGGTAGGGGAGAAACTTTGTAGTGACCAACTAACATTTAGTGAAAATACAATATTAACATATATAGAACATTTACTACGTCAGGATGGACAAGAGAGGCTTTAGCATGGTGAATTTCTCCCCCACTAAAGCTGTAAGCTTTGTAAAAAGGAAAATATCAACAGATAAACTAGAACAGAAAACGTGTCTATATTTCACATGACACATCTCTAAATTAAAAATACAGTATATCATAAAAAACATCGACAAATGATGTCATGATTTGGCTTCGCCTCCTCCCCCTCCCTTGTGTCTTCTCAGTTTTTTCCCTCCCTGCTGTTTCTGTCAGTCTTGTCTGTCTAGTCCTGTCAGTGTGTGTGTGTGTGTGGGCGCACCTGTGGCTCATCTACTATCAACTCCTGCAGTTAAATACTCCAGCTCAGCTCCCACTCTTCGCCAGTTTGTCAGTTTACCTCCGGTGTTACTCCCGTGTGTGGAGTCGCTGCTTGCCTGCCCGTCCATTGAGTTACCTGCCCTTTTCACTCGCCGCCAGCCTGTCTGTCCGCCCTGACGGCGTTCCAGAACGCCTTCATCGGATTCCCTCTGAGCCTGGAATTCCCCGCATGCTCCCTAACCCTCTGGCCTCCCCTGAACACTTTAATAAATCTTGCCTGTGTTCTTGTTAACCATCTTGTGTCCGCTTCTGAATCCTTTCAGTGCAACCTAACAGTACGAACTGGCCAGCTATGGATTCAGCGGACACAATCGATTTGGTAGACACAACAGCAGATGCCCCGAGGAGTCAGTTAGCTCTCGCCAGCCAAGGAATCCTCCTGGGGGAACACGACCAATCCATCCGGACTCTCATGAACGCACAAAAAGGTATTCATGAACAGATTGCTCGCCTTTCCGATCAAGTAACTGCACTGTTGCAATTAGTCTCCTCTACTCAGCCATCTCCCCTAAGACCTGTTCCTCAACCAAATCCTACCCCCCCGACCCTGAGGCCGTGGTTTCCTGCTTCAGTGTGCCATTGTGTTCACCCAACGGCCGCAGACCTTCGCTTCTGATCCTACTAAGGTACTCTATATCCTGGGCCTGTTAAGAGGGAGAACACTAGCCTGGACAGAAGCAGTAAACGTCAATATTCCGATTACAACCCTGTCTTTGCACCAATTCGAGGCAATGCTCTGAGAGGTTTTTGATCATCCCGATCACTGTGGTGACTTCTCTGTAGAGCTCAGAACCCTGTCCGCCGACGCGGGCTGGAATGATGCAGCGCTACTGGGTGCATTCAGGAAGGGATTAAATGAAGAGATTAAGGATGAATTAGCGTCACGAGATGACCCTTCCAGTTTGGGGTAAGGGGTGGTGATGGCACAATGGATAAGATGCCTGCCTTTGGTGTGAGAGACCCGGGTTCAATCCCTCACTGTGATCATCCACCAATGTGTCTGCGTGAGCGGCGGAGGGAGCATGCTGACCGGCCCGCCTCTGATCCTCGGCCACGTCGCCCACTCACCTACGCAGCCCCCATGATCCCTGCCACTACCTCTGGGCCGCAGCACAACTTCCATTTCCCTACCTGAGCCCATGTAGTTGACACCGGAGGAACACTCTCGCAGACACAATCAGGGTGCCTCTATTGTGGCAGCAAGGGTCACTTTGTTTCCTCATGCCTGGTTCGGCCAACAGGCCCGGCTCTTCAGTAGGCGTGGGCGTACTGAGGGGCCAGCACCTTAGCCCCATTAACAATCCCCCTCGTCTGCTAATCCCTGCCACTTTGTGCACGCCTTTGATTTCTCTGCCACTCCAAGCCCTCACTGACTCCAGTGCAGAGGGAAATTTTATTAATCGGAGTCTGGCCATTCAGTCTAGTTTCCCTCTGGAACCACTTCCTGAGCCCTGTACTGCCCAGGCACTAGATGGCCACATCCAACACAGCCCATGTTGTTGAGTCTACGAAACCCCTTAGACTAGTGTTATCTGGAAATCACCATGAAGAAAATCTCATTTAAAGTCATCTCTGCCCCACAGACCCCTATCATTTTAGGGTTTCCCTGGCTCAAACTACGCAATCCTCATAGACTGGGCCACCAGCAAGACTCTGGGCTGGAGTTCTCACTGCTTATCCTCCTGTCTGCAATCTGCATTACCCCCAGCAGAGGGTGCTACTCCCCCACTAGACTCTGAGTCCCCTGACTTAACTACAGTCCCCTCTGAATATCATGACCTGAGAAGAGTGTTCAGCAAGGATCTAGCGCTGTCTCTCCCACTTCAAAGACCTTATGACTGTGAGATCAAACTGCTCCCTGCAAACTGCAAGAAAAGATTAATCCCTTCGTCCCTGTATTGATTACCGTGGCCTGAACAACATAACTGTTAAAAACAAATATCCATTGCCACTGATCAACTTAGCATTCGAACCCCTGCAGCAAGCCAGTCTTCTCCAAACTGGATCTTCGCGACGCCTACCACCTGGTGCATATTAAGGAGGGGGACGAATGGAAGACTCCTTTCAACATCCCACTCGGCCACTTTGAGTGCCAGGTAATGCCTTTTGGTTTGACTAATGCGCCTGCAGTATTCCAAAACCTGGTGAACAATGTACTTCGTGACTTCCTGAATCGTTTTGTTTTTGTATACTTGGATGAGATATTAATTTTTTTTTTCCAGACATCCCGTTGAGCACGTTTCCCACGTCTGCCAGGTTCTTCAGCGGCTGCTGGAGAACCGGTTTTACGTCAAGGCAGAGAAGTGTGAATTTCACTCCAATTCCATGAGATTTTCGGGCTATATCATTGGGCGAGGACAGATACAGGCAGACCCAGTCAAGAACTATGTAGTGGTAGAGTTGCCGGTTCCGGTTTCCTGTAAACAGCTACAACAATTTTTGGGATTCGCTAACTTCTACTACAGGTTTATCAGGGATTACAGTAAGGTCGCCGCCCCTTTAACCAAACTAACCTCCACCAAATCAGCTTTCTCCTGGCAGCCTGAGGCCCAGGTTACCTTTGTCAATTTAAAGTCCCTGTTCACGTCTGCTCCCATCCTAGTGCATCCAGATCCCACCAAGCAGTTTATCGTCGAGGTAGACGCATCAGACAGTGGGGTGGGGGCCGTGTTGTCCCAGCGTTGTGCCTTCTTCTCACGTCGACTAACACCCGCGGAGAGGAATTATGATGTGGGGAATCGAGAATTGGGCTTTGTTTTTTGGTCGCCTCAACATGTCTCTTACCTACAGGCCAGGCTCTAGGAACACTAAACCTGACGCCCTCTCCAGGATGTACCACTCACCCACGGATGCTCCCAGCCCAGACACCATCCTCCCTCCCAGCTGCGTGGTGGCAGCCATTTCCTGGGAGGTTCAGTCAGTCATTAGGGAGGCTCAGAGGGCCCACCCAGATCCAGGTAACGGTCCTGCCAACCCTTTATTTGTGCCTGATCCTGTCCATTCACAGGTCCTGCAGTGGGTCCACAGCTCACGCTTTTCCTGCCACCCTGGGTATCGGAGGACCTTATCCCTGCTCAAGAGAAGTTTCTGATGGCCAACTATGGAGGCAGACACACGGAAGTTTGTGTCAGCCTGCACAGTCTGCGCCCGGGGGAAGTCGTCCACATCACCCCCCCCTTTGTTGAGCTCCGTCCACTACCTGTACCTGGTCGTCCATGGTCTCACATAGCCCTGGACTTCGTCACCGGCCTACCCCCGTCCCAAGGTAACGACACCTTACTCACCATAGTTGATCGCTTTTCCAAGTCTGTCCACTTTGTTGCTCTACCCAACTTGCCCACAGTACGTGAGAACACTGACCTCCTCGTCCAGCATGTGATCCACCTTCATGGAATTCCCAAAGACATAGTGTCGGACAGAGGCCCACAGTTTGTTTCTAAGGTATGGAGCAAGTTTTGTCAGTCTCTTTGGGCCTCTGTCAGTCTCTCATCTGGTTTCCATCCTCAGACTAATGGACAAGCTGAGAGGGCCAACCAAGACCTGGAGGCAGCCCTCCGATGTATCGCTGCCCAGAACGCCGATTGTTGGAGTTTCCACCTGGCTTGGGCCGAGTACGCCCACAACTCTCTTGTCAGTGCGGCTATGGGTCTGTCTCCATTCGAGGCCTCTCGGGGCTACCAATCTCCGCTGTTCCCGGCTCAGGAGAGTGACCTCTCAGTGCCGTCGGTCCAACACCACTTCCGCCCCTGTCGCAGGTTCTGGAGGGACACCTGGGGCCGCTCTCCTCAAGTCTACGGAGAACAACCGCCGCCTGACAGACCGACATAGGGTCCTGGCCCCTGAATATAAGCAAGGTCAGAAGGTCGGGTTGTCTACCAAGAATATTCCCCCAGCGTTCTGCACACGTGGTTCATCTACCATCAACTACTGCAGTTAAATACTCCGGCTCAGCTCCCACTCTTCGCCAGTTCGTCAGTTTACCTCCGGTGTTACTCCCGTGTGCGGAGTCGCTGCCTGCCGGCCCATCCATTGAGTTACCTGCCTGTTCGCTCGCCGCCCGCCAGCCTGTCTGTCCGCCCTGACGGCGTTCCAGAACGCCTTCATCAGATTCCCTCTGAGCCTGGAATTCCCCACATGCTCCCTAACCCTCTGGTCTCCCCTGAGCACTTTAATAAATCTTGCCTGCATTCTTGTTAACCGTCTTGTGTCTGCTTCTGAATCCTTTCAGTGTAACCTAACAAATGAGACAATATCTTTTCACAAAACCTTATCATTAAATAGATCATAGGTTCAGATTGTCAGGTTTTTCTAAATATAATACTTTGATTGCCATATTATGCATGTTGAAAGAGACACTGGTCCCTGCAGTCACTCCTCCTCTCCACACAGTCTCAGTCAGGCTAACTGAGTGGGTATCTTGGTTTGTCTCTGGAAGAAACCCACAGTGCATCTGGAAAGTATTCACAGCGCTTCACTATATTGCCTTCTTCCAAAATGGATGAAAGTCATCATTTTGCTCAAAATTGTACAAACAATATCCTTAAATAACAATGTGAAAGATGTGGTTTTTTTTTTTTTTATCTTTGCAAAGTTATTTAAAATGAAAAACAAAAAAAGCACATCCAGTCTGTGGAAATACTGCATTCCCCCCCTCAAATTAGTGTCAGCTGAACATTGGCTTACATTTTGCTCTATCAAGGTATCTCTTCAAGGAGGAACAGGAGGAATGATTAGTGACAAACTATTTATATATGTGAAAATATCAGTAATGATCCCATAAACCCCTTGTGATGCTACTTTAGTTTCTACAAACCTAACCCGATCAGACCTTCTCATCCACTATCTATAATTCAACACATTGTGATTTGCTGATGTTTTGTACTTACACTGGACATCTATGGATACAGATGTGGAGTTGATCTGGCCATACTCATTCTCAGACCTGCAGTAGTATATACCGCTGTCCTCTAAGCTGATAGAGGTGAAATGATAAATGTCTTCTGGTCCCTGAATCAGTGTTTGGTTCTCCTTGTACCAGGTATATTTAGCTGCTGGGTTAGCATCACTGCTGCAGGTCAGAGTCACTGAACTGCCCTCCACTATCTCAGCAGAGGGACTCACTGACACAGAGGGAAGTTTTGGAGCATCTGGGGACAAAAGAGAAAACTTATGAATCTTTGTTCACAGGTCTGTTTTAGGCATGGGGTCCCACAACCTCGGAGGAGCAATGTAGTAATAATTCAGTCCCAGTTGTTACTTTGTTATCCGCCTGGTTTAGTAATCCTGCTTCATTAGTAAGGCTGTTGTTGCCTCTACAAAGCTAGCTAGCAGGCTACAACAGTCACTAACAGACTTGTACATGAAACTTGGCCACAGGTTTTCTCTTCACGACCCTTTTCTATGAAGAAACTTGGGGGCTTCTTACATGAATAAAAAATAAAAACTGACCTCAAAACTTCTCACATTGTGGGCAAAACATTATTTCTTCAGTTCGTTGCTGGAACCTCACATTTTGGCAAGTACCATTACAATTCACACGGCTTTACTTAGAGGGGAGCTGCATGCAATGTCCATGTGGTTGGCACTGCAGTCTCTATTTATTACTCAATGTTACATTTAGAGCTAAACTGAGGCTTATTGTTTCTCTCCGCTCGCCTGCTTTTCACCGGTCTTGTACCGAGCTGTGCGGGCGCGCGTGCCTCACAAATAACTGTACATGTACGTCGCGGTACTGTTTAAAAGCGATATAATATTCTTTGTGTTCTGTTTAAAATCAGACATTGAGCACCCCAATATCCCCAAAATAACATGATCCTTG
>NW_025733956.1:0-424 GCF_021292245.1 Micropterus dolomieu
CCCACACCCCTCCTCCTCCTCCTCCTCCTCCCACTACTACACCCCCCCCTCCTCCTCCTCCTCCTCCATCCAGTACTACACCCACACCTCCTCCTCCTCCTCCATCCAGTACTACACCCACTCCTCCTCCTTCTCCTCCATCCAGTACTATACCCACACCTCCTCCTCCTCCTCCTCCTCCATCCAGTACTACACCCACACCTCCTCCTCCTCCATCCAGTACTACACCCTCTCCTCCTCCTTCTCCTCCATCCAGTACTACACCTCCTCCTCCTCCTCCTCCTCCATCCAGTACTATACCCACTCCTCCTCCTTCTCCTCCATCCAGTACTACACCCACACCTCCTCCTCCTCCTCCATCCAGTACTACACCCACTCCTCCTCCTTCTCCTCCATCCAGTACTATACCCACACCTCCTCCTCC
>NW_025733957.1:0-545 GCF_021292245.1 Micropterus dolomieu
GCTCCATACTTAAAAAAAAATAAAAATGAATCAACAGCAATAAAACAAAGTTTATTAAAACACCATAGGATAAAAGTGAGACCTAAGAAAGCATTTAAAAGAGGCCCCTGAGTTTGCCTGTCTGAGAACTTCCACAGCTGATGGGCCGAGTGGAGAGATTATTAAAGGAGCCAGCTCTGGTCTGAAGGGGGTCACTGTGCTCTCTACTGATTTTTTTAACTGAAGAAAGTCATTAGACTTGATGATTGACCCTCGGCCTGCCCAAATACCACCATAAACATTTGATGCCGCCTAAATGCCACCTTAAACCTTTGAAACCGTGTAAATACCCCTTAAAAAGCACTTCCCGTAAGGTGCTAGATAGTAGCAGGCTGGAAAAAGTGCTGCTGTAGTACTACTGTAGTACTCGTGTTGTGTTTTAGTAAACAGGGATAATGCTGCAGGTGGATTTCAGTGGAAAGATTCCTGAAACAGCAGCAGACATGTTTTACTTCCTACAGTGCGCTGGTCCATTGTGGTTCTGCTGAAGGGAGACCGGACTGCTC
>NW_025733958.1:0-1981 GCF_021292245.1 Micropterus dolomieu
TTTTCTCTCATCCACAGTGACTGACAGAGACCCCAAATTCTTGATCAGCAACATGAGATGCAGCCGTCAGTAAAGATGTGAGACGTCAGAGGTCGCAGCAGCCTGACAAAGATCCACCATCTACAAACACAAAGTCTGTTATTACAAGGTAAACCAATATATTTCTGCACTCACTCGGCCAATTTAACGCTGAAACAAAAAAAACATTTAAGACTCAAGTTCACACTTTGCACTGTCACAGGGTGTAGTTGTAAAGGAGGAAGCTGAACGTGAGAAGATTGTTAGTTCAGATAAATGTTTGCAATGATGCAACTTGTTCTCTTCAGATAGTGTTTATTAGAAAACAGACAGGATCCATGGTGATGTTTGACAGCACACATGAACAGACAGGTGAAGAGTCAAACTCCTCTCCCACCAGAATCTGACTCCTGATGTCCATGGTGCAATATGGTGATACTGTAGCAGCTGCTGAAGAACACAGATAAGATGATATTTTACTGCTCTGAGATCTGCTGGTTCCTCATTTTATCTTTGCAGCTCTTTTTTTTAAGATTAAGGAAACTCAGCAGAAGTTGAATCGGGAAGACATCGTTCATGCTGACTCTATTTCTCCCCCGCCCCCTCTCTTCCTTTTTTCTGCTTCCAACTCCGTCATTAGATTGAGGGCGTTCATTCTTTCAGTTAAACCAATCAGAATGTGCCACAACCTCTGTGAGCCAATCATATTGTTGCTGTCAAACTTTCAAACTGTCTTTTCTCTCCTGGAGGACCCCGACCAGATAAAAGACTGCAGCATCACTCCAGCTCCAGGCCTCCCTCGCTCTCTCGCTCCAGCAGCTGGTGGATCAAGCAGTCTTCAGTGATCCCACTGAGCCCTTCACATCCATTCTGGTTCTGGCCTCTGTGGTCACAGCCCCTCCACCAGGTAGGCCATACATCCCTCTCACATTTCTTAAACTCTCCTGTTCCTTTTCCTTTTAATTCCTCTTTAAGCCTCTTTTTCATTTAAGTCTCTCCTGACTGAGCTGAATAGGAAGTGTTTTGGTGAGAATGTGGACATGAGACAAACAGGCGTTTATCAAATTCTGATGAAAACTACTTTAACCCCTGGATGTCCTGGTTTTGGTTGTGAGTTTGGTGATTTCCTGTTTTCTTTTGTTAAATCCTTCCTCGTGGGTCTTTGTTAGTTCACTTCCTGTCCTTTAGTTGATTTTTGTTTCCACCTGTGTCTCGTTTCCTCCACCTCTCTTGGGTATTTAAGTGTGTGTATTCCTTTTTGTCTAGTGTTGGCTCGCCTGTGTTTTACAATAAGCACGCCATTTGTTTTCACTCTGGAATTTGGGAGTTTTACCTGGCTAGGTAACTGAAAAATGTTCAAATCCAGGTTTGTTGTTTCACATGTATGACTACTACTTTACTGAACGCAGATTACATTTCATTCACAGTTAACATGAGCTAGAGGAAATGAGATGTTTGCTAAAAAAAGAGTAAGTTGAAAGTTAAAACTTGAAATGATAAGAATTCTGAATTAGAGATGATAATGCAGACTGTATTTTATGATAGTGTCTTTGGTTCTGGTTCAGCATTGTGTGGGTCTGACTTTCTACAATACTTGGTGACTCCTGTTTGTGGCACCCATGAACTGGTGAACTTGATTCATCCTCATCTACAGACTGCAGACATTACGTTAAACAAACAAGGAGATTGTAACTTTGTAAAGGTGCTTACAGACCAAAAGCAAAGTGAGCATTGTGGGTGCTGCGTTTACATACAAAGTCAATGCAAAGACACATAGCGCCACGAGCGGTGCGAAGAGGACGCTGCCGGCAACGAGAGGGCCTTTGCGTGAGTTGAACATTTTCAACTCGAGCGAGAAAGTCGCTTGACGCTAAGTCGCTGTAGCCTATCAGCGTTGAGATCATCCTGACATCACCGATGGCTTCAGAGCGTTGTGTGGAGAGGGCCGGGCAGAGCGGGGGAT
>NW_025733959.1:0-683 GCF_021292245.1 Micropterus dolomieu
CTCTGGAGCCAAGCAGGAAGAGAAAATGGAGTCAGCACATTGTACACCTTGTCCACGCCTACAACTGCACTTCAAATGAAGCCACTGGGTTTTCGCCTTATTACCTCATGTTTGGGCGGGAGGCGAGGCTTCCAGTGGATTTGTGTTTTGGGACGTCCAGCGACGACACACGGCAGGAAACTTACCTCAAGTATGTAACTGAGATGAGGAGGGAGTTGAAAGCTGCATACGACCTTGCGGAGTCCATTGCTGCCAAGCAGAACGAAGGCAATAAACGGCGGTATGATCAGAAGATCCGATTCTCACAGCTATTACCTGGAGACAGAGTCTTGATAAGAAACTTAGGATTGCATGGGAAGCATAAGTTAGCGGACCGCTGGGCTTCAAATCCTTATGTGGTGGACAGTCAGATGCCAAATTTACCAGTGTTCCGGTTCAATTCAATTCAATTCAATTCAATTTTATTTATATAGCGCCAAATCACAACAACAGTTATCTCACAGCGCTTTTCATAAAAGAGCAGGTCTAGACCGTACTCTGTGATGATATTTACAGAAGCCCAACAGTTCCCACCAAGAGCAAGCACTAGGCGACAGAGGCAAGGAAAAACTTCCTTTTAAGAGGCAGAAACCTCGAGCAGAACCATGGCTCAGGGTGGGCGGCCATCTGCCTCGACCGGTTGG
>NW_025733960.1:0-749 GCF_021292245.1 Micropterus dolomieu
TGACAGCAACAATATGATTGGCTCACAGAGGTTGTGGCAAATTCTGATTGGTTTAACTGAAAGAATGAACGCCCTCAATCTAATGACGGAGTTGGAAGCAGAAAAAAGGAAGAGAGGGGGCGGGGGAGAAATAGAGTCAGCATGAACGATGTCTTCCTGATTCAACTTCTGCTGAGTTTCCTTAATCTTAAGGAGCTGCAAAGATAAAATGAGGAACCAGCAGATCTCAGAGCAGTAAAATATCATCTTATCTGTGTTCTTCAGCAGCTGCTACAGTATCACCATATTGCACCATGGACATCAGGAGTCAGATTCTGCTGGGAGAGGAGTTTGACTCTTCACCTGTCTGTTCATGTGTGCTGTCAAACATCACCATGGATCCTGTCTGTTTTCTAATAAACACTATCTGAAGAAAACAAGTTGCATCATTGCAAACATTTATCTTAACTAACAATCTTCTCACCTTCAGCTTCCTCTTCTTCTTCTTTTCGCTTGGTGAAACACGTCATTGTCACAAATAGACCTGAATGAACAAAGTGTGAACTCTGATGGCTGCATCTCATGTTGCTGATCAAGAATTTGGGGTCTCTGTCAGTCACTGTGGATGAGAGAAAACTACATTTCAAAATGTAAAAGTGAAAACTGTAACATAGTTTTTGGCTGTTTGGACATCGACAAGAAATTCAGAGAGACTGAAATCTAAAACACACTAAAAGTCACTATGAGGAAGTGACATCATCCTAACCACA
>NW_025733961.1:0-1510 GCF_021292245.1 Micropterus dolomieu
CCTCTCCTCGCTTCCTCGGCCCGTGTTCCCCGGCTCCCTGGCCCCCTGTCTCCTTGGTTCCCCGTGCCAGTATTTCCCCGACGTCCTCCTCTCCCTCCACTCCAGTCCCTCTCACCCCTTTTCCCCCAATAAACCTCCTTCCCTCTGAGTGCAGCATTTGGGTCCTCGCTGTCCACACACCACACCTCGTAACAGAACGATCAAGCCACGCATGGACCCAGCTCGCTCACCCTCCCCCCTCTCCACCGACTCCTTGGAATTTGAGTCCTGGCTCCGGGACTTCCTCAAGCTCAAAGAGCTGTGGAAGGGAGCCATAAATGACGGCCTGAAGAAGGCTTTCCGCGCCAGGGCTCAACAGCTGCTGTGGGCTGAGCCTCGCCTGAGGGATTTTGTCCCACCATGGGATGTCGGCTTCCTCCACGCCCTGGCCCTTCCCCCCGCCAAGGAGCCCCTAAGCGCGCCCCTGCCGGAGTCTGCATCTGGTCCGTTACCTCGGCCTGAGCTCAGAGACCGCTGGACCGGACCGGAGGTGGGCCCGGCGGCCGTTAGCCCCTCCACAGAGGATCTCTGCCGGGTGAGGACCCTCGCGGACAGTCTTCTCGGGGACTTAAGGGTGGAGGATTGGCACAAGAGGCTGGACGCGCTAGTCGGCTTCGAGAGGGCTCTGGGTCAACAACCGCGCCTACTGTGTACTCCAGGCATGGCTGAGCTGCTTTGGGAGGTGGGTCGCCTCAAGGAAGCCCTGCGATCGGCCCTGAATTCCCCCGGTGCTCTTCTTGCTGGGCTTAGCATGCGGTCCGCTGGTCCCCTGCCTGTCCCTCTAGCGGCGGGCGCCGCTAGCCTCCAGTCAGTCCCTCCTGATCCCCAGCTCACTAGCGCCACTAGCCTCCAGTCAGTCCCTCCTGATCCCCAGCTCACTAGCGCCGCTAGCCTCCAGTCAGTCCCTCCTGATCCCCAGCTCACTAGCGCCGCTAGCCTCCAGTCAGTCCCTCCTGATCCCCAGCCAGTTTGCCCCCAGCCTGGCCCGGTCCCTCAGCCCGCTAGCGCCGCTAGCCCCCTGCCTGGCCCGGTCCCTCAGCCCGCTAGCGCCGCTAGCCCCCAGCCTGGCCCGGTCCCTCAGCCTGCTAGCGCCGCTAGCCCCCAGCTTCTCCCTGATCCCCAACAGGTTAGGCCCCGGTTAGACCCTGATCCCCAACCTGCTAGCGCCGCCAGCCTCCAGCCTGGCCCCCCCGATCCCTTGCCCCTTAGGGCCTCTGCTCCTCGTGTTCTGTTGGCGGACGGACCGGCTTCAGCCCCGCCGGTGGTCCGGCCGACCCCTGCTCCTCGTGTTCTGTTGGCGGACGGACCGGCTTCAGCCCCGCCGGTGGTCCGACCGACCCCTGCTCCTCGTGTTCTGTTGGCGGACGGACCGGCTTCAGCCCCGCCGGTGGTCCGGCCGACCCCTGCTCCTCGTGTTCTGTTGGCGGACGGACCGGCTTCAGCCCCGCCGGTGGTCCGGCCGACCCCTGCT
>NW_025733963.1:0-1026 GCF_021292245.1 Micropterus dolomieu
AAGACATAACACAACATGCCAGAAACCTTAAAGGAGAGCCACCTCAGCCGATCAGAGATCTCTGATCACGGGAGACATCTGAGCCAAGAGGAAGAGCCTCCACCTCCCTCACTGAAGACCAACAGTGAGGATTCACCATCTTTACCCCCTCAATCCCCATCTAGGTCACCCTTATCTTCAGACTCCCTTTCTCCCCTCTCCCCCCTGTTGGACTTCACTGATCACATGGAAGACCTGGTTAGAGCTGGGACCAAATTTACTCCCTGCACCTTCCCTTGCTCTACTCCTATTTTCTCTACCCTAAACCCCCTTCACCGTCCACCTCCACCACTGGTTCTAAGTCCTCCATGTTTGACACGTGTCACAAATATAGCGCCCAACCCGCCCTCCCGCTCCGCAATGGCGAAAAGTATAGGTAATCACACATCTGAGCTAACAAAAATGACATGTGGAGTTCCCCAAGGCTCCATTCTGGGGCCTCTTTTGTTTTAACATTTACAAGCTTCCACTGGCTCAGATTATGAAAAACAACAAAATATGTTACCATAATTATGCAGATGACACACAGATATACATAAGGGACTATGATCCCATAGAAGCGCTGATTAACTGTATTGAACAGGTCAACGGTTGGATGTGCCAGAATTTTCTTCAATTAAACAAAGATAAAACTGAAGTTATTGTTTTTGGAGCCAGGGAGGAACGATTGAAAGTCAGTGCTCAGCTTCCATCTATAATGTTAAGAACCACGAATCAAGCAAGAAATCTCAGACCTGAATTTGAGGAGCCACATTAAGACAATTACAAAGTCAGCCTGCTATCACCTGAAGAATATATCAAGGATTAAAGGACTTATGTCTCAGCAAGACACATCACTCCAGTTCTGAGGTCTTTACACTGGCTTCCTGTATGTCAAAGACTTGATTTCAAAATCCTGCTTTTGGAGCAGTTAAAAGCCCATTGCTCCAGGTGAAGCTTGAACCTACAATCTCAGCATCACTCTGCAGGTTACTGTCTTACAAATAC
>NW_025733964.1:0-1723 GCF_021292245.1 Micropterus dolomieu
CTTTGCTTTTACTCATCAGTTCTGTTTTTATCCCGCCTAGGAGAGTGATCTTAGACCTGGAACGAGCCATCTTTTATTTTTTGTGGGGCTCCAAGTGGGAAAGACTGAGACGAAGCGTTATGAAGAAGCCAAAGGAGAAGGGAGGAAAAGGAGTGCCAGACCTGCACTTGTTCTTAGGAAGCAGATACACAGCACTACACATCGCAACCGCCACAGCCCCATCCAGAAACCCCAAGACCGCAGCAATGACACGTCTCTGGATGGGGTCCTACCTCAGAAAACTTAAGATCTTACCCACAAGTCTCAAAGTACCAGTGTCTTTTAACCTGCCACCAGCCTATGCTTTTATTCAGTCATTTTTAAGGCATTTTAACCTTGAGCAGGAGGAGTTGCAGGTTTTAACCACTCACCGCTCTCTCATTTCTGTTGTGCAGGAGCGGGAACCAGTGAGTCCAGTGTGCGGGCTTGCATTCGGCGAGCCCTCAACAGTTTGGCGCAACGTGAACCATCCAGCTCTTCCAAACAGACTCCGGGACCTGTCATGGATGGTGGCTCATGAGATCCTCCCAGTCAGGTCCATAATGCACTCCCGGGGCATGTCGGCGCACTCAACTTGCCCCCGACCAGGTTGTGGCGCGCCTGAGTCGGTAAGGCATCTGCTCTGGGAGTGCAGCGCTGCCGTAGAACAGTGGGCAACGGCCGGCTCCTTGCAATTCCCGTACTTGCCAGCAAGGGAGGTCCTCACACCACAGCTGGTGCTGTACGGGGTGAGCCAAGGAAATCAGATACCAGCACGTACATTTGCCAAACAGTGGCTCACCCTAGCCGCCATCAAAGACGCCATATGGACCTCCAGAAACTTGCTGGCAAGAAAGCACATGCAGATCCCCCCCGTGGCTGTGATCCGGATGGCCGCAGCAACGGCCCAAACGGCCAGAGCTGCAGGCGGCGGGCCTAGGACACAGCCACAAAGAAGAATCGCCACTGTGCCCATTCGGACGGAGGAAAGTTCAAGGCAGCGGCGGCCTGACCCTCCGGGTGAGGTTGGTGGGAAGGAGCTACAGGGTGAGGGTCTCCTCTGAGCGCCTGGACAAGATCCCGAGAGACCAAATCTGTTTGGGCGAGCTGAATGAGTTCCCCTTTGATAGGGACTCACTACACTCCTGCACAACAGTGGACTTGGAGAAGAGCTTTTATTATCCATTTATTTTTTGTGAGTTTTATTTTAACAAATGCGCTCCACTTTGAAGACATTTTAACAGAGACACTCACTGACATGGACAAGCTGAAAACCATTTTATACCTTTAATTTATGACGTTATCTGTAATGCATTTTAAACACTTTTTTTAAATGTTGTTTTACAGAGAACATTTATCTATTTATTGACGTGTTGTATTTTAAAAGGTAACTTGGAATTGACATATTATGAATCATGGTTGAATTGAGTGTCAATAAAATTTTTCTCAAAAGAAAAAAAAATCTGTTCTTATCAGATACTACGCGAGAATCGCTTCTCAGCCACAAACAGGCAAAAGTTTTATCCAGACACAGGAGGCGATCGCAGTCTTAGCCAAAAGGCCAAGTGTTACCAGGTTTTTGGGAGGATACTCACATTATTCCTTGTGAAGAAAATTTCAACTTTGTTGTAGTTGAAATTGTTTCACACAAAGGAATTCATTGGTTCAGAGGACTGCTTACCTGTACTCTGCCGGAATAACATCT
>NW_025733965.1:0-341 GCF_021292245.1 Micropterus dolomieu
AAAAAAAAAAAAAATAATCCGAGCAGATTCAATAGGGACCTCGCACGGTCGTGCTCGGGCCCTAATAATAATCCGAGCAGATTCAATAGGGACCTCGCACGGTCGTGCTCGGGCCCTAATAAAGCCATCCAGCTGCAACTACCTATAAGACAAGACTTACAACATGGCAAAAGATTTGGAAGCCAGTGCAGTAGGGCCCCAGATAGCAGAGGACTGTGGGGCGGATCCGCCTTCAAGCCGGCACATCCGCCGTACGCTCTCCCCCGTTTTGGCCACGCTCACCGGATCCGGTCCGCCTCCACACGGCGCTCTGTCAAACAGACTAACTGCGGACACCGGGC
>NW_025733966.1:0-829 GCF_021292245.1 Micropterus dolomieu
CGCCTGGAAGTCCCTAGCCAGGATCAGACGCTCTCCCGTCCAAGTCCTAAGCAGGCCCTGCCAAGCCTGGCTTCCGAGATCAGGCGAGATTGGGCAGTCCCAGGCCGGAATGGCCGTAAGCTGCCTTTGCACACCCCAGACGGGCCTTCAAAACACGATGTAACATTTACACAGCACTGTGTACAGGATAGGGAGAAAAAGAAGCAGCAGCAGCAGCAGCAGCAGCGCCCCCTGCTGTTTCCTAAAGAGTCGTTCAAAAGATCTCCTTTCACCGAAGCGCCCTCTGCCGTTTTTCGAAGGCGAAGCGAAAAAGGCTTACAGCACCGGGTATTCCCAGGCGGTCACCTGTCCAAGTACTAACCAGGCCCTGCTCTGCTTAGCTTCCGAGATCGCACGAGATCTGGCTCTCCCAGAGGGGTGTGGCCATAAGCCACTCAGGTGCCACTCAGGTGCCACTCAGGTGCCACTCAGGTGCCACTCAGGTGCCACTCAGGTGCCACTCAGGTGCCACTCAGGTGCCACTCAGGTGCCCCCAAACGGCCCTTCAAAAGATGTTCTACGGCTAATTGACAAAAAACGTATTCTGCCCATAATGTCCAAGGTGCTCCAGAGTCACTTGGAATCCACAGTCACTTATTCCTGGGTAAACATCCAGGAACCGGGACACCGTTCACGCTGGCAGTCCACAGACAGGAATAGGCACCCGTTCCCGGGTATGGGTACAGCGACAAGGCCACCTTCAGCTGGAGGTCCTCACTCACAAACAGACGCTCATTCCTGGGTGGACATTCAGGAAAAAGATCCAGTCTGCCTGGAAGTCCCTAGCCAG
>NW_025733967.1:0-336 GCF_021292245.1 Micropterus dolomieu
ACACACACACACACACAGAAACACACACACAGAAACACACACACACACACACACACAGAGAAACACACACACAGAGAAACACACACACAGAGAAACACACACACACACACAGAAACACAGACAGAGAAACACACACACACACACAGAAACACAGACACAGAGAAACACACACACACACACAGAAACACAGACAGAGAAACACACACACACATACAGAAACACACACACAGAGAAACACACACACACACACAGAAACACAGACACACACACACAGAAACACACACACACACACAGAAACACAGACAGACACACAGACACACACACACACACACACAC
>NW_025733968.1:0-791 GCF_021292245.1 Micropterus dolomieu
TATTCTTGGAGACCGGCAGTTTAGGGTAGGGTTCAGGAGTTTCTTCAAGGAGTGCATTAAAATGAAGATGTTTTATGGTAATGTATCTGGATGGTGGGAAAGCACAAAGGTCCGTATTAAACATTACATACAGGTGTACTCAAAAGAATTCAGAAAAGCAGAGTTTAAAGAATATTATCAATTGCAAAAATCAATAGAAAATTTAATGGCACAACAAAACACTGGTGAGCGCATAGATGAGGAATTATTGAAACGCTGGCAAAACGAGCAGAGGCTATTTTTTCATAAGAGGGCTGAGGCTTATAAATTCAGGAGTCTTGATGAAAAATGGGAAAAGGATGAGAAATGTTCATCCTATTTTTTCAAGCAGTCTAAAGTACGGGCAAAGAGAAGGAGAATAGCCTCCCTTCTAAATGAACGAGGGGAGGAAATTGATGATCCGGAAGGGCTGGTAGAAATTGCTTCGGGTAATTATTCCAAGTTTTTTAGTGCAGAAATAGTAGATTATAGTAAGGGTTCACTGCTGTTGAATAATGTAGATAGCTCAATCCCCGACTATCTGAAACTAGAGTTGGATAAAGACATACAATTGGAAGAAATTTTGAAGGCGCTTCAGTCTTTAAAGAAAGGGAAGGTGCCAGGAGTGGATGGACTTACAAAAGAATTTTACTTGGTTTTCTGGGAAGATATTGGGCCTCAGTTGTTAGATTTGTTTACTTTCATTTGCACATCTGGGATAATGGGGAGCACAATGAGAGAGGGGGTGATTTCCCTGCTATATAAAAAAGGGG
>NW_025733969.1:0-886 GCF_021292245.1 Micropterus dolomieu
TTTGACACTTTGAAACGAGCTGTTGGATGCTGTCCCTCTCGCAGCGTTTGGGACGGAATCCAACAGCTAGATTCAAAGTGTGAAAATGGGCTTCCTTGTAAAGCCGGCTTGGCAAGGACATCTAGCGAAGCCGGCTTGGCAAGGACATCTAGCGAAGCCGGCTTGGCAAGGAGCGGGCCGTGACCGGTCTAGCGAAGCCGGCTTGGCAAGGTCATCTAGCGAAGCCGGCTTCGCAAGGAGTGGGTTTTTGACACTTTGAAAATGTACATCGCCAGAGGCTGGTTAAGGAAGTAGGTAAGGGGGTTATAGGGTTAGGGAAGAAAAAATTGAAATGTCGACGCCGAAGGCGGCGACATTGAGTGCACAGGCCATCCACTGCCAGCTAGCTTCTAGCCCTCACTTCTCATTGAGGCCTCCTGGAATCAAAGTGCCCAGACGGTGAATCCAGAGCCTCTCCTCACGCCGTCTCTGAGCTGTGGACCATCTGGGGTTACACTGCAGGATCAGTGCAGTGAGCTGGGACCAGCCATGCTCAATAAAATGTTTGACCAGTGGGATGTGTGTGTCTTTCTTCCTCCCAATGTTATATCTGTGTTGTGTGAATCTGGTCAAAAGGGTGTTCCCCGTCTCCCCCACATACTGTATGTTACACTGTCTGCATCTGATTAAATAAACACAATTTTTGGAGTGAGCAGTGCCATACCTGTGTGTGGGGAAAACATTGTGGTTGTGTGGGTTCAGCACCCAAGGACGGTGCCTAAAAAATTCTCCGTGACCCAGGGGTCTAGAGTCAACACGTGGTGCCAATTTGGCCTTCACCAGAGTGTCCTGCAGATTTTTGTTCTTTCTGTATGCAGCTATGAGTCTGTGGTCCTGTAACAGCTGA
>NW_025733969.1:906-1233 GCF_021292245.1 Micropterus dolomieu
GAGTGTCCTAATTAATTGTACTGCTGAGGGAGAATAGGTAGTGATTACTGGGAGTAAGGAATCTGTGCTGAGAGGTTTTGTGTGGAGAAAGGTTTTAAAGGCTCTCCGTAAAAATGCCCTGCAGTACCCTCTGCTGGCCAGAGCGGAGAACAGCACCTTCGTTGCCTCTTTAAAATCCTCTGGTCGAGTGCAGATTCTGTGAAACCTCAGCAGCTGAGACTTGATTAAGCCTGCAAAAGTGTGTTTTGGGTGGAAGCTGGACTTATGCAGAAGAGCATGTGTATCAGTTTCCTTAAAAAACACTTTGAGGTCAAGTCTAGCAGTCTG
>NW_025733970.1:0-796 GCF_021292245.1 Micropterus dolomieu
ATAGCTGTGGGGGTAGTAGTGGTATATATTTACCCTGTGGGGGTAGCTGTGGGGGTAGTAGTTGTATATATTTACCCTGTGGGGGTATTAGTGGATTATATTTACCCTGTTGGGTTAGTTTGTGGGGGTAGTAGTGGTAAATATTTACCCTGTGGGGTTAGTAGTGGTATATATTTACCCTGTGGGGGTATTAATGGATTATATTTACCCTGTTGAGTTAGTTTGTGGGGGTAGTAGTGGTATATATTTACCCTGTGGGGGTATTAGTGGATTATATTTACCCTGTTGGGTTAGTTTGTGGGGGTAGTAGTGGTAAATATTTACCCTGTGGGGTTAGTAGTGGTATATATTTACCCTGTGGGGGTATTAGTGGATTATATTTACCCTGTTTAGTTAGTTTGTGGGGGTAGTAGTGGTATATATTTACCCTGTGGGGGTATTAGTGGTATATATTTACCCTGTGGGGGTATTAGTGGATTATATTTACCCTGTTGGGTTAGTTTGTGGGGGTAGTAATGGTAAATATTTACCCTGTGGGGGTATTAGTGGATTATATTTACCCTGTTGAGTTAGTTTGTGGGGGTAGTAGTGGTATATATTTACCCTGTGGGGGTATTAGTAGATTATATTTACCCTGTGGGGATAGCTTTGGGGTTTGTAGTGGTATATATTTACCCTGTGGGGGTATTAGTGGATTATATTTACCCTGTTGGGTTAGTTTGTGGGGGTAGTAATGGTAAATATTTACCCTGTGGGGTAGTAGTGGTAAATATTTACCATGTGGGGGTAGTAGTGG
>NW_025733971.1:0-866 GCF_021292245.1 Micropterus dolomieu
ATAGATGATGAGCAGAAACACAACAGATACGGCCAGCACTATATCAAGATTACTGTAAGAAACCAAGCATTAATGAAAGATACAGCATTACATATGTTATTCCTGTATTAATTTTTTAAGAAATACAATTGTGTGTCAAATTACGCATGTATAACTTTTAAAAAAATACGGTGAGACTGAAGTTGAAATATAATGGAGAACTTCTTATCCAGTAATGTAAAAATATAGAAAATCAACAACACAGTAACGAATAACAGCTGGAAAACAGTGTTAATTGGTAAAACAACAGGTGTAAGCCGCATGGCAGCAGAGGATAAGAAGTTCACCATAAGGAGAGGAGTGGTCAGGCCAACACAGAGGAGGATATACAGGTGCTGGTCATACAATTAGAATATCATCAAAAAGTTGATTTATTTCAGTAATTCCAATCAAAAAGTGATACCTGTATAATGTATACATTCATTCCACACAGACTGATATAGTTCAAGTGTTCATCCTTTTAATTTTGATGATTATAATTGACAACTAATGAAAACCCCAAAATCAGTATCTCAGAAAATTAGAATATTGTGAAAAGGTTCAATATTGAAGACACCTGGTGCCACACTCTAATCAGCTAATTAACTCAAAACACCTGCAAAGGCCTTGAAATGGTCTCTCAGTCTAGTTCTGTAGGCTACACAATCATGGGGAAGACCGCTGACTTGACAGCTGTCCAATAGACGACCATTGACACCTTGCACAAGGAGGGCAAGACACAAAAGGTCATTGCTAAAGAGGCTGGCTGTTCACAGAGCTCTGTGTCCAAGCGCATTAATAGAGCGGCGAAGGGAAGGAAAAGATGTGGTAGAAAAAAAGTGTACAAG
>NW_025733972.1:0-884 GCF_021292245.1 Micropterus dolomieu
AGTCCTCCGCTCTACCAACTGAAAGATCGAAGGGAATGAAATAGGGATGAAGACAGCCAGTTTCATGGACATGACCATGACAAACACCCAACTGTATTACACTATTCACACGCTTGATTAAAACTGGTACACACATGACTAAAGTTATACATACCTGCTTGAAATAACTGCAGAAGAACTACACAGATTTAGCAGAACTTGCCGTTGTGTTTTACCTGATATCGCTGGATGTGGACATGCTAAGCTTGTCTGAACATACGAAGCAAAGAAACCCATCTCAGCTTTTTATCTCATCAGTCGGATCCGACACAAACATAAGTCCCCTCCTTCGAGCCCGAGACCTAAGGATTACCGACATTATGAACCTACAGTCCTCCGCTCTACCAAATGAAAGATCGAAGGGAACGAAATACCTTGCTTGAAATAATTGCAGAAGAACTACACAGATTTAGAGGAACTTGCCGTTGTGTTTTACCTGATATCGCTGGATGTGGACATGCTAAGCTTGTCTGAACATAGGAAGCAAAGAAACCCATCTCACCTTTTGATCTCGTCAGTCGGAGCCGACACAAACATAAATCACCTCCTTCGAGCCCGAGACCTAAGGATTACCGACATTATGAACCTACAGTCCTCCGCTCTACCAACTGAAAGATCGAAGGGAACGAAATACCTTGCTTGAAATAATTGCAGAAGAACTACACAGATTTAGCAGAACTTGTCTTTGTGTTTTACCTGATATCGGTGGAACATACGAAGCAAAGAAACCCATCTCAGCTTTTTATCTCGTCAGTCGGAACCGACACAAACATAAATCACCTCCTTCGAGCCGGAGTTGAACCAGCGACCTAAGGATTACTGACATTTTGAACCTACAGTCCTCC
>NW_025733973.1:0-689 GCF_021292245.1 Micropterus dolomieu
GCAGGTAACACACACACACACACACACCTGGCAGGTAACACACACACACACACACACCTGGCAGGTCACACACTTGGCAGGTAACACACACACACACACACACCTGGCAGGTAACACACACACACACCCACACCTGGCAGGTAACACACACACACACACACACACACACACACGTGGCAGGTAACACACACACACACACACACACACCTGGCAGGTAACACACACACACACACACACACACACACACACGTGGCAGGTAACACACACACACACACACACGTGGCAGGTAACACACACACACACACACCCTGGCAAGTAACACACACACACACCTGGCAGGTAACACACACACACACACACATTCCTGTACGTGCCTCATAGTGAGGTCCAGGTTAATTAACTGCTGGAGTGAGGACCACCCTTTCTACTATACTTAGAGACAAATGCATGATAGATTCCAACACTGGGTGGCACCTTGATGCCAGTTTCCACCTCAGTTCCTTAAAAAACATGAAGGAAATTTTTAATTTTTTTAACCCAGTTTACCACTGGAGTGGGGACCTTTTCAAGGGGGCGCTATTGAGTTCGTTTCAGAATGGACTAGTTTAACTACCTTCTATTTTTAGCATTAAATTTAATAATTTTAATGTTCTAGTATAACACATTATGTAAAAATATGTCAGTATGGA
>NW_025733974.1:0-392 GCF_021292245.1 Micropterus dolomieu
ACTGACTTCATGAGGCAGAGAGAGAGCGAGAGAGCGACTGACTTCATGAGGCAGAGAGAGAGAGCAAGAGAGAGAGAGAGAGCGTCTGACTTCATGAGGCAGAGAGAGAGCGAGAGAGCGACTGACTTCATGAGGCAGAGAGAGAGCGAGAGAGCGACTGACTTCATGAGGCAGAGAGAGAGAGAGAGAGATTGACTTCATGAGGCAGAGAGAGAGAGAGAGAGAGAGAGAGAGCGACTGACTTCATGAGGCAGAGAGAGAGAGAGAGAGAGAGAGCGACTGACTTCATGAGGCAGAGAGAGAGAGCGACTGACTTCATGAGGCAGAGAGAGAGAGCGACTGACTTCATGAGGCAGAGAGAGAGAGCGACTGACTTCATGAGGCAGAGAGAG
>NW_025733975.1:0-899 GCF_021292245.1 Micropterus dolomieu
CGATTTTAAAGTGGACAAGACTTCAGTTTTACTTCAAAGCATATGCAGTGATTTTAGACTTGTGGACTGTTTTAAAACCATGCATCCCAGAGAGGAGGGCTTCACCTGGTTCAGTAGTGATGGCACCAGAGCCTCTCGCATAGACTACATTTTATCACGTGATTGCCCACCAACCGATGCTAGATTGGAACCTGTTTTCTTTTCTGATCACGCAATTCTTTCCTGCACCCTTTCACTCTCTTCCGGTGTGACGGCAGGAAGTGGTCTGTGGAAGCTCAATTGCTCCCTGTTAGAAGACAGGGAGCTAGTTAGGCTGTACAGGGAGCAATACCGAGAGTGGCAGACCCTTCAAGACTTTTATGATACACGTGCACAGTGGTGGGAAATGGTGAAGGGAAAGACAAAGACGTTTTACAGACAGGCAGGGAAAAGAAAGAAAAAGAGGGACAAAAGACGCATGTTGGGACTGCAGAAACGGCTTCAGAGGTATTTTAAACTAATCCAACATGGAATGGATTTTAATGAAGAGCTAAAACAAATTAAAACAGAGATGTCGGTTTTAGCAGAAATTAATAGCAAAGGTGTGATTTTAAGAAGCAAAGAAAGGGAAATAGAGGAAGGAGAGAAGTGCACAAGATATTTTTTTAAGAAAATCGTAAATAAAGGGGGGGCCATGTTGAGACTTAAAAAAGAAAACGGGTGCACAGCTGACACAACAGAGGAAATCAAAGAAACTGTCGAACATTTTTACCGTGAACTGTACGCAGAAAAAACTGTTAACGGGGACACCATGACCGAAGTTTTAAAATCCATTGACCAAGCAACAAACGACAACGTGCTTTTAACCCAAGATTTTACGATACCTGAATTAAACAAATGCATCAAATCTTTTAAGACAG
>NW_025733977.1:0-1000 GCF_021292245.1 Micropterus dolomieu
TTATGTCTCCTTGTATAATTTAATTACTACCTACATTTATTTATTTACTTTATTTTTTTGTGTATTTAATTGGATGCTTATTTATTTATTGAGCATTTATTTATTTCTGTATTGATTTCTGACTGTGTCAGAATCGGTCCTCCATAGCGGGGTGGGAGAGTTATCAAGCACGTAAAGTTTGGTTAACATGTGAGCATGTACACTGAAGTTACAACAACTTCCTGTGTCATGGCGAAGACTTGATCTCTGACGCCACGCCACGGACACACCCATTGACGAAAACTCGCAAATAGCACAACTTTTCATCTTCAATGCCTTTAGAAGGCACAGCAGAAATTTGAGGTTGGTCGGACCAAATCCCTAGGAGGAGTTCGTTAAAGTACGAAGTGTGTAAATCATCCAAAAATGGCCATAAAATTCAAAATGGCCGACTTCCTGTTGGGTTTAGGCTATGGCTCCAAGAGACTTTTTTTTGCGTCTGGACAAGATACACCTACCACAGAAAATTCGTGCACGTAGGTGAAACGTGCGGCGGGGGCTGCTTCGTTAAAAGTCACTTCCTGTTGCCAGCAGGTGGCGCTATGACTGTGGGTGAATGTCAGCATGTACATGTGTTCAGGGCGGGACTCTCATCCTACATGTACAGTTTGGTCCAGATGTGAGCATGTACACTGAAGTTACGACAACTTCCGTGTCATGGCGAAGAGTTGATCTTTGACGCCACGCCACGGACACGCCCATTGACGAAAACTTGCAAATAGCACAACTTTTCATCTTCAATGCCTTTAGAAGGCACAGCACAAATTTGAGGTCGGTCGGACTAAATCCCTAGGAGGAGTTCGTTAAAGTACGAAGTGTGTAAATCATCCAAAATTTGACGTAAAATTCAAAATGGCCGACTTCCTGTTGATTTTAGGCTATGGCTCCAAGAGGCTTTTTTGTGCGTCTGGACAAGATACACGTACCACAGAAAATTCGTGCACGTAGGTGAAACGTGCGG
>NW_025733978.1:0-396 GCF_021292245.1 Micropterus dolomieu
CTGTAAGTCTTCTTTGACTTAGTTTGAAGCCATTTGGAGCTCTACTCAGAGATTTCTACATGAAAGCCTCTAAAAGGTAGAAGCAGGCTGTTTTAGCCTGTACACACTGAGTTGATGGCTTCCAGTGACCTGTTGGACTTTGGAGTCAAATTTAACTCACTTTCTGTTGTTTTACACAGATCAGTCACAGGACAGAGTGTTTCACCAGATCTCTTCTTTACAACAAAAAATATCAATTTCATACAGCCATATTTCACTGAACAGGACTCATGTAGAGATTTCTACATGAAAGCCTCTAAAAGGTAGAAGCAGGCTGTTTTAGCCTGTACACACTGAGTTGATGGCTTCCAGTGACCTGTTGGACTTTGGAGTCAAATTTAACTCACTTTCTGTTGT
>NW_025733979.1:0-614 GCF_021292245.1 Micropterus dolomieu
GGTTCCTGCAGAAGACCAGCTTTAAAGGACGCACCTTCATGACTCACGCCACCAAGGCCATCTACCGCTGGCTGCTGTCCGACTACGTCAAAGTCAGGTAAGACCAGGACCCAGAGTCACATCAGACTCCCATACTACAGGGACCTGGACTCACCAGGACAGGATATGATGTACTGTGTTTAATATTCTTCTGTGTATACCATGTGGAGTATAACCTGCAGTACTTCAGCGTGTGTAACCTGCAGTACTTCAGCGTGTGTAACCTGCAGTACTTCAGCGTGTATAACCTGCAGTACTTCAGTGTGTGTTGTAGTAAAGCTGACCTGTTTTCTGCAGTAACATCTCTGCAGACGACATGTTGTACACGGAGACGGACCTGGAGGAGAGCATGGAGAAGATGGAGACCATCAACTTCCACAGTGCGGACGGTAACAAGTGGTGAACACAGCGGTGAGGTTCATTCAGATTTATTTAAATACGCTTTTTCCCACCACAATTTTGGCGTTGTCGGCTCGTCACACACGCGAGAGGACTCGGACACTCGGAGCTGCAGGTGAAAAACCGTATGGCCAAAATACGGGTGAGACGTTGAGGGCCTGACGCCTGAGTGTCTG
>NW_025733980.1:0-437 GCF_021292245.1 Micropterus dolomieu
CAGGTTTCTTAAAACCACCATCAGCCTGGGCCTCCAGGTTTCTTATAACCACCATCAGCCTGGGCCTCCAGGTTTCTTAAAACCACCATCAGCCTGGGCCTCCAGGTTTCTTATAACCACCATCAGCCTGGGCCTCCTGGTTTCTTATAACCACCATCAGCCTGGGCCTGCTGGTTTCTTAAAACCACCATCAGCCTGGGCCTGCTGGTTTCTTATAACCACCATCAGCCTGGGCCTCCAGGTTTCTTAAAACCACCATCAGCCTGGGCCTCCAGATTTCTTATAACCACCATCAGCCTGGGCCTCCAGGTTTCTTAAAACCACCATCAGCCTGGGCCTCCTGGTTTCTTAAAACCACCATCAGCCTGGGCCTCCTGGTTTCTTAAAACCACCATCAGCCTGGGCCTCCAGGTTTCTTAAAACCACCATCAGCCTGG
>NW_025733981.1:0-315 GCF_021292245.1 Micropterus dolomieu
GAACAGCACTGAAATAGAGAATGGTGAATAAATAAATAATAAGTGGAAACCAGTAAACAGGTGGCTGATTAGAGACCGAGTTACTGGGTTATTGCACAGGAATTGTTCCTGACACTGTGAGTCAGAAATCAGCTGTTCATCAGAGTGACGGCTTGTGGGAAGAAACTGTTCCTGAGTCTGTTGGTTTTGGCGTACAGTGCTCTGTAGCGCCTACCAGAGGGGAGGAGCTGGAATAGGTTGTGTCTGGGGTGAGATGGATCTGCAGTGATGTTTCCTGACGCTGGAAATGTATAAGTGCAGATCCATCTCACCCCA
>NW_025733982.1:0-711 GCF_021292245.1 Micropterus dolomieu
GTGTGTCAGATGTTCAGTTACTCCTCTGCCTCCTTTAGCAGTAATGGTACGTGTAATAAGTGTAGTTTATTTATAGACATGGAGGCGAGGCTCAGTGATTTAGAAGTCCGGCTCCGCACCTTGGTAGATCAGTCTTTAGCTACTGTAGCTAGCCTGAGTTAGCCTCTGGTAGCTGTCCCCCGGCATCTCCTGTGCAGCCAGGAAGGGGTGGCTGGGTGACTGTCCGAAGGAGGAATAGTCATAAGCATTCAAAGTCCACGGGGCATCATCAACCTGTTCACGTCTCTAACAGATTTTCCCCACTCAGCGACACACCCGCTGAGAAACCAACTCTGATCATTGGCAGCTCCATTTTGAGAAACGTGAAGTTAGCGAAGCCAGCGGCCATAGTTAAGTGCATCCCTGGGGCCAGAGCGGGCGACATTGAGTCTTATTTGAAACTGCTGGCTAAGGATAAACGTAAATACAGTAAGATTGTTATTCACGTCGGCGGTAATGACTCCCGGTTACGCCAATCGGAGGTCACTAAGATTAATGTTGAGTCGGTGTGTACATATGCAAAAACAATGTCGGACACCGTAGTTTTCTCTGGACCCCTGCCAAATCTGACCAGTGATGACATGTATAGCCGCATGTCGTCATTCCGCCGCTGGTTGTCGAGGTGGTGTCCAGCAAACGATGTGGGCTTTGTTGATCATTGGCAGACTTTCT
>NW_025733983.1:0-671 GCF_021292245.1 Micropterus dolomieu
CCAGTAAAATCCAGAATAGAATTTAAAATCATTCTTCTTACCTACAAAGCTCTTAATGGTCAGGCACCATCTTATCTTAAAGAGCTCATAGTACCTTACTACCCCACCAGAGCTCTGCGCTCCCAGAATGCAGGGTTACTTGTGGTTCCTAGAGTCTCCAAAAGTAAACTAGGAGCCAGAGCGTTCAGCTATCAAGCTCCTCTCCTGTGGAACCAGGTTCCAGTTTGGGTTCAGGAGGCAGACACCATCTCCATATTTAAGAGTAGGCTTAAGACTTTCCTCTTTGATAAAGCTTACAGTTAGGGCTGGCTCAGGTGAGTCCTGAACCATCCCTTAGTTATGCTGCTATAGGCCTAGACTGCCGGGGGATTTCCTATAATGCTCCTCTCTCCTCTACTTTCTCTCCCTCTGTATTCAACCTCATCCCATTATTGCATATTACTAACACAACTTCTTCCCTTTCCGGTAGTCTTGTGCTTTCTCGTCCCTGGTGGAGGGGCTGTGACGACAGAGGCCAGAACCAGAATGGATGTGAAGGGCTCAGTGGGATCACTGAAGACTGCTTGATCCACCAGCTGCTGGAGCGAGAGAGGGAGGGAGGCCTGGAGCTGGAGTGATGCTGCAGTCTTTTATCTGGTCGGGGTCCTCCAGGAGAGAAAAGACAGTTTGAA
>NW_025733984.1:0-486 GCF_021292245.1 Micropterus dolomieu
AACAGTTCCCTGGCCTCCACCTGGAGGATCTGAAAACAGTTCCCCGCTCTCCACCTGGAGGATTAGAAAACAGTTCCCTGGCCTCCACCTGGAGGATTAGAAAACAGTTCCCCGCTCTCCACCTGGAGGATCAGAAAACAGTTCCCTGGCCTCCACCTGGAGGATCAGAAAACAGTTCCCCGCTCTCCACCTGGAGGATCAGAAAACAGTTCCCCGCTCTCCACCTGGAGGATTAGAAAACAGTTCCCCGCTCTCCACCTGGAGGATTAGAAAACAGTTCCCCGCTCTCCACCTGGAGGATTAGAAAACAGTTCCCCGGCCTCCACCTGGAGGATCTGAAAACAGTTCCCCGCTCTCCACCTGGAGGATTAGAAAACAGTTCCCTGGCCTCCACCTGGAGGATTAGAAAACAGTTCCCTGGCCTCCACCTGGAGGATTAGAAAACAGTTCCCCGCTCTCCACCTGGAGGATTAGAAAACAGTTCCC
>NW_025733985.1:0-1703 GCF_021292245.1 Micropterus dolomieu
AAATGTTTGCATGTCTGAAAAAGGTTTTTAACTAGTTAAAATGTCTTGTATTTGTACATTCAAATATTTAAAAAGTAAAAATCATTTGAATGTACAAGCACAAAACTTTTGCACACATTCAAACATTTGAATGTACAAGTACAATACTTTTGAAATTAATATTTGAATGTGTGTAAAAGCTTTGTGCTTGTGAAAATGTGTTGTACTTGTAGATTCAAATATTTAAAACGTACAAAACATTTGAATGTACAAGTACAATACTTTTGCACACATTCAAACTTTTGAATGTACAGTTTCTTTCCACACAGTCAAACATTTGAATGTGCAAGCACAAAACATTTGAATTTAGGAGCACAAAACTTTTCCAGACATTCAAAAGTTTGAATGTACAAGTACAATACTTTTGAAATTAATATTTGAATGTGTGGAAAAATTTTGTGTTTGTACTTTGAAATGTTTTGAACTTGTACATTCAAATGTTTGCATGTCTGAAAAAGGTTTTTAACTAGTTAAAATGTCTTGTATTTGTACATTCAAATATTTAAAAAGTAAAAATCATTTGAATGTACAAGCACAAAACTTTTGCACACATTCAAACATTTGAATGTACAAGTACAATACTTTTGAAATTAATATTTGAATGTGTGTAAAAGCTTTGTGCTTGTGAAAATGTGTTGTACTTGTAGATTCAAATATTTAAAACGTACAAAACATTTGAATGTACAAGTACAATACTTTTGTACTTAACGTTTGAATGTGTGGAAAAGTTTTGTCTTTGTAATTTCAAATGTATTGAACTTGTTTATTCAAAAGTTTGAATGTGTGGAAAAGCTTTGTGATTGCGAAAATGTGTTGTACTTGTACATTCAAATATTTAAAAAGTACAAAACATTTGAATGTACATGCACAAAACTTTTGCACACATTCAAACTTTTGAATGTACAGTTTCTTTCCACACAGTCAAACATTTGAATGTGCTAGCACAAAACATTTGAATTTAGGAGCACAAAGCGTTTCCAGACATTCAAACATTTGAATGTACAAGTACAATACTTTTGAAATTAATATTTGAATGTGTGTAAAAGCTTTGTGCTTGTGAAAATGTGTTGTACTTGTACATTCAAATATTTAAAACGTACAAAACATTTGAATGTACAAGATCAATTCTTTTGTACTTAACGTTTGAATGTGTGGAAAAGTTTTGTCTTTGTAATTTCAAATGTATTTTTACTTGTACATTCAAAAGTTTGAATGTGTGGAAAAGCTTTGTGCTTGCGAAAATGTTTTGTACTTGTACATACAAATGTTTGCATGTCTGGAAAAAGGTTTTTTTACTATTGAAAATGTCTTGCACATTCAAATATTTAAAAAGTACAAAACATTTGAATGTACAATACTTTTGAAATTAATATTTGAATGTGTGGAAATATTTTGTGTTTGCACTTTCAAATGTTTTGAACTTGTACATTCAAATGTTTGCATGTCTGAAAAACGTTTTTAAATAGTTAAAATGTCTTGTATTTGTACATTCAAATACTTAAAAAGCACAAAACATTTGAATTTAGGAGCACAAAGCGTTTCCAGACATTCAAACATTTGAATGTACAAGTACAATACTTTTGAAATTAATATTTGAATGTGTGTAAAAGCTTTGTGCTTGTGAAAATGTGTTGTACTTGTACATTCAAATATTTAAAACGTAC
>NW_025733986.1:0-2057 GCF_021292245.1 Micropterus dolomieu
GCAAAAGGTACCTCAGAGACATCAGTGAAAGATGTTGACGACGATGGTAACGGTCAACAGAAAGTTCTTCCCCGTGCTCACCCTGCAGCCATGATCAACCCAAGCTTCCTCACAGGTGAACACACACACACACATTAATACAGACACCACGCCCCCGGTCACACCCACAGTAACTGATGACGTGACGATGCGCGTGCATGTACACTACAGTGCAAAGAAAAGAGAGGAAACCCAATAAAAACCCAAACAAACCCAGTGTATGGCTCCTACATTCCGGCCCCCAATTATTTTATAGTAATAATTGACCACCACTACAACCCTCTTGTGGGAGACAAACACCAGTTAGAAATGCAAAGTGAAATGTTCCCTTAAAAGGTCCTGTTAATACCAAAGTTCAAGTCTGCTATATCCAAGGATCTTCACTGCTCCTCTGCTTCCTGCAGAAGGCAGACTTTGGTTATTGGCCTTGTCAAATAGCTGGTTTTAGTTTTAATCCGTACACTTCGCACCAGTCCATTTTTGTCCGGAACAGTATCCACAATTCTTCCTATAATCCAAGCATTACGAGGTGCCATCTCATCCACTAGCACCACAAGATCTCCTGGGACAAAGTTTCTTTTGGCAGTATTCCACTTCTGGCGCTCCTGAAGTCCAGGAAGATATTCCTTCACCCAGCGCTTCCAGAACAAATCCGACATATACTGCACTTGTTTCCAGCGACGACGACTATAAACATCCTCCTTCTCGAACAATCCTGGTGGCAACGAAGGTTGCAACTTAAGCAGAAGAAGATGGTTAGGAGTCAATGCCTCCAAGTCTTGAGGATCTGTTGATGCCTTTGTTAAAGGGCGGCTATTAACAATAACTTCAGCCTCACAGAACACTGTCACCAAGCCTTCTTCATCCAGGGTCTGAGTCTTCAAAATAGAGTTTAGCACCTTACGGACTGACCGAATTAGCCTTTCCCAAGCACCTCCATGGTGGGATGCTGTTGGGGGATTTAAAACCCATTTCACATTCCTTTGTAACAGCACGTCATTGATGAGGTTCTGATTCAGATTCTCAATGGCGTTCCTCAGTTCACGCTCAGCGCCCACAAAGTTAGTGCCATTATCCGAATGGATTTCCAAAACTTGACCACGTCTCGCCAAAAACCTTCTGAAACCATTAATGAAGGAGTCTGTGTCCAAAGAAGACAGAACTTCAAGATGTATGGCTCGCATCGCTAAGCACGTAAAAATTAGCCCATACCTCTTGACCACAGCTCTTCCACGTTTAACTTCAAATGGTCCAAAACAGTCCAAACCAACTCGACTGAAAGGAGGCTCATCAGGAGTTATTCTGTTGTAAGGAAGGTCAGCCATTTTCTGATGTCCAGGTGAAGCGGACAATCTACAACAGATGACACACTTGGCCACAACCCTTCTGATGGCGGCGCAAGCACCAGGAATCCAATATTTCTGACGTAGGTGAGAAAGCATGTGGTTTCGTCCACCATGGCCTGTTACTTTGTGTACATGACAGAGAATAAGATTGGAGATGTGTTTATCTTTAGCCAATATAACTGGATGTTTTGCTTCAACTGGCATAGCTGCTCTACTAAGCCGTCCTCCAACCCTAATGAGATCACCATCCAGGATCGGGTTGAGCTTGTAGAGGTGGCTCGTCCTCCTTACACACTCTCCTTTCTTCAAGTTGGCCAGTTCCTCCGGAAACATTGTTTTTTGACAAAAACAGATAATATTTGACTCCGCTACAACCATATCCTCCATAGACAGAAAATCCTTTGGCACTTGAGCCTTAAAGCCTTTCATCTGGACCTGTAGTTCTTTTTCCACCTGCTCAGCACTTTGTTCCGATTCAGAAAGGGTCCCTCTCAGCAGCTTTCGATGTCGCACCAGAGACAGAAGTAAGGTCTTAAACTTGAGAAGCCAACCAACAGCCCTTTTAAGACGGAACCAGGAGGAAAAGTAATCAATGAGCCTCTCCACTGGACTGACCTGCTCAACCTGAGCCGCATTCACCATCACAGCCTTGACCTCCGGGTCTCCAATCAG
>NW_025733987.1:0-338 GCF_021292245.1 Micropterus dolomieu
TTTAGTCTGTCCCTGTTGTTTTATGCATTGAATTTTCTTAGCAAAAAGAAAGAAAGAAGCACCCCACAGCAGGCCGGTTAGCTCAGATGGTTAGAGCGTGGTGCTAATAACGCCAAGGTCACGGGTTCAACCCCCATACTGGCCAGTGCTGTCCATTTAACAACTCGACGTCAGAATCAGAAGGAGCTTTGTTGCCAAGTACCTTCTTACACATACAAGGAATTTGCTTTGGTGTTGAGGTGCTACACGCAGACAGACATACAGCTGACATAAATAGATGTAGAGATATGTAATAAACAAATGCAAGTTATATATGAAGAATAGAGAAAAATAATACA
>NW_025733988.1:0-462 GCF_021292245.1 Micropterus dolomieu
CCCCGGGAGATACATCGCCCTGAGCGATAGTAACCTCTGCTGGGACCACAGGAGGATCTGACGCGCCAGTCTGTCCAGAGGGCGCGAGCGCAGACCGCCCTGGTGATTCAGATAGGCCACCACCGCTGTGTTGTTCTCTTCGGAACGAACCAGGACGTGGTGGCCTTGGAGATCGGGCAGGAAACTCCTTAGAGCCTGGAACACCGCCAACATCTCGAGACAGTTGATATGTCGGATTGATGCACGACACGTGCCGGAGACAATTGTGCACGCATCGTTGTCGAATCCCATACAACCCCTAGGAACATAGTCCGTTGGGTGGGCGCCAGCACGCTCTTCTTTGCGTTGAGCCTCAGCCCTAAATGCCGCAGATGAGCCCGAACGACATCTCGATGCCAAACGCCAACTCTCGAGACTGGGCTAGGATGAGCCAGTCGTCGATGAAGTTGAAATCCGGATGCC
>NW_025733989.1:0-670 GCF_021292245.1 Micropterus dolomieu
AGTTGTAAAGAAAGAACATCTTTTTCTTCTGTTCTCTACTTGTTATAGTTACACAGTATTAGGGGTGTGGGCTGTATTAAAAGTATCCACTGTTCTCTAAAGCTCTAACACACAGTAACGATGAAATGTGTGCTGTTCTCACATTCTTCCTCTGTATCTACACATAAACAACAAGGCAGGGAAATATAAAAGGAATTTATTTTATTGTTTGGGTACATTATTGTTCAGTGTACATGCTCACATCTGAAACAAACTTTACGTGCTTGATAACTCTCCCACCCCGCAGACATCTACACGCCAATACCGATTTATATTCATAGCGGCAAGTGCTATGTAGCTCCACATAGGGGACACAGGAAGTGACATATAACACCTTCATGCGGCGTCGGAACCGCGTAGGAAATTCACAGCCGCACCGGCAGAGCTCCAGAATGTGCGACTCGGCCGGCTCACACGCAGACGCGCTACAAGTGCGAGGGCCCGCCCAACGCTGCTTGCAGCTTAAATTTTTTTTTTTTTAGGGCCCGAGCACGACCGTGCGAGGTCCCTATTGAATCTGCTCGGATTTTTTATTTTTTTTATTTATTTTTTTTTTTTTTCTGCAAAGTAGGCCCAAATGACATGGCCTAAACATACTCGAAAACTCACCAAAATTTGCAAACATGTCAGA
>NW_025733990.1:0-712 GCF_021292245.1 Micropterus dolomieu
GCTCACTACTTTACACTGTTAGACAAGCTGCATGCTCACTACTTTACACTGTTTCACTACTTTCCACTGTTAGACAAGCTGCACGCTCACTACTTTACACTGTTTCACTACTTTCCACTGTTAGACAAGCTGTCCGCTCACTACTTTCCACTGTTAGACAAGCTGCACGCTCACTACTTTACACTGTTTCACTACTTTCCACTGTTAGACAAGCTGTCCGCTCACTACTTTCCACTGTTAGACAAGCTGTCCGCTCACTACTTTCCACTGTTAGACAAGCTGCACGCTCACTACTTTACGCTCACTACTTTACACTGTTAGAGAAGCTGTCCGCTCACTACTTTACACTGTTAGACAAGCTGTCCGCTCACTACTTCACACTGTTAGACAAGCTGTCCGCTCACTACTTCACACTGTTTCACTACTTTACACTGTTAGACAAGCTGCACGCTCACTACTTTACACTGTTAGACAAGCTGCACGCTCACTACTTTACACTGTTTCACTACTTTCCACTGTTAGACAAGCTGTCCGCTCACTACTTTACACTGTTAGACAAGCTGCATGCTCACTACTTTACACTGTTTCACTACTTTCCACTGTTAGACAAGCTGTCCGCTCACTACTTTACGCTCACTACTTTCCACTGTTAGACAAGCTGTCCGCTCACTACTTTACACTGTTTCACTACTTTCCACTGTTAGACAAGCTG
>NW_025733991.1:0-669 GCF_021292245.1 Micropterus dolomieu
CGGGACACCGTTCACGCTGGCAGTCCACAGACAGGAATAGGCACCCGTTCCCGGGTATGGGTACAGCGACAAGGCCACCTTCAGCCGGAGGTCCTCACTCACAAACAGACGCTCATTCCTGGGTGGACATTCAGGAAAAGGATCCAGTCCGCCTGGAAGTCCCTAGCCAGGATCAGACGCTCTCCCGTCCAAGTCCTAAGCAGGCCCTGCCAAGCCTGGCTTCCGAGATCAGGCGAGATCGGGCAGTCCCAGGCCGGAATGGCCGTAAGCTGCCTTTGCACACCCCAGACGGGCCTTCAAAACACGATGTAACATTTACACAGCACTGTGTACAGGATAGGGAGAAAAAGAAGCAGCAGCAGCAGCAGCAGCAGCGCCCCCTGCTGTTTCCTAAAGAGACGTTCAAAAGATCTCCTTTCACCGAAGCGCCCTCTGCCGTTTTTCGAAGGCGATACGAAACAGGCTTACAGCACCGGGTATTCCCAGGCGGTCACCCGTCCAAGTACTAACCAGGCCCTTGGTGTGACAGGCTGTTTGTGGAGTGAGCTCTGAATATTTTTCTTTTTTTGATGTTTATAGTGTCTCTTCTTGCACATTCAGCGGTGGATTCTTGTTTATGAATCGTTTACTGAGCTAGCTAGCACCTTTTTTTTGAGTTTTCCTCCCCCA
>NW_025733992.1:0-574 GCF_021292245.1 Micropterus dolomieu
GACAGTTGTAAAGAAAGAACATCTTTTTCTTCTGTTCTCTACTTGTTATAGTTACACAGTATTAGGGGTGTGGGCTGTATTAAAAGTATCCGCTGTTCTCCCATGCTCTAACACACAGTAACGATGAAATGTGTGCTGTTCTCACATTCTTCCTCTGTATGTACACATAAACAACAAGGCAGGGAAATATAAAAGGAATTTATTTTATTGTTTGGGTACATTATTGTTCAGTGTACATGCTCACATCTGAAACAAACTTTACGTGCTTGATAACTCTCCCACCCCGCAGACATCTACACACCAATACCGATTTATATTCATAGCGGCAAGTGCTATGTATCTCCACATAGGGGACACAGGAAGTGACATATAGCACCTTCATGCGGCGTCTGAACCGCATAGGAAATTCACTGCCGCACCGGCAGAGCTCCAGAATATGCAACTCGGCTGGCTCACGCGCGGACGCGCTTATAAGTGCGAGGGCCCGCCCAACGCTGCTTGCAGCTTTAATTAGGGCCCGAGCACGACCGTGCGAGGTCCCTATTGAATCTGCTCGGATTATATTTTTTTTTTT
>NW_025733993.1:0-583 GCF_021292245.1 Micropterus dolomieu
TGAAAAATGGGAAAAGGATGAGAAATGTTCATCCTATTTTTTCAAGCAGTCTAAAGTACGGGCAAAGAGAAGGAGAATAGCCTCCCTTCTAAATGAACGAGGGGAGGAAATTGATGATCCGGAAGGGCTGGTAGAAATTGCTTCGGGTAATTATTCCAAGTTTTTTTAGCGCAGAAATAGTAGATTATAGTAAGGGTTCACTGCTGTTGAATAATGTAGATAGCTCAATCCCCGACTATCTGAAACTAGAGTTGGATAAAGACATACAATTGGAAGAAATTTTGAAGGCGCTTCAGTCTTTAAAGAAAGGGAAGGTGCCAGGAGTGGATGGACTTACAAAAGAATTTTACTTGGTTTTCTGGGAAGATATTGGGCCTCAGTTGTTAGATTTGTTTACTTTCATTTGCACATCTGGGATAATGGGGAGCACAATGAGAGAGGTGGTGATTTCCCTGCTATATAAAAAAGGGGACGTTCGAGATATATCCAACTACAGACCCTTAACGATGTTGTGCACAGATTATAAGATTTTTAGTAAAATTCTAACAAACAGGTTGGTATCCGCCTTGGAGTTCATTATAGG
>NW_025733994.1:0-1042 GCF_021292245.1 Micropterus dolomieu
AGGCCGTGCAGACCAAAGAGATCACGGAGTTCAGGAGGTCGTCCCGGGGGATGACCCGACAGGCCGGGCAAATCAGGGGGTAAACACAGTTCAGGAGGCCGTCCCGGGTGGCCAGAGGTGAACAAAAGTTCAGGAGGCAGACCCGGAGGTCGACCGAGTAGACCAGGAGGGCAAAACAGTTCAGGTGGGCGTCCCGTGGGACGACCCATGAGGCAGGGCAGAACAAGGGGGCCACAGAGTTCAAGGGGTTGGCAGGACGGCCAACAGTGAGGCAGCAACCCCACTGGGGGCCGAGCAGGAGGCCGATGGCAAGACCTCTTCGGAGGTCGGCACCCAAAGCTTGGGTACTCTAGAGGCACAGCTGGGCTGAGGACCACCGGCGAGACAGCTGGGCTGAGGACCACCGGCGAGACAGCTGGGCTGAGGACCACCGGCGAGACAGCTGGGCTGAGGACCATGGACCGGACACGAGGAGCTGGAGTCGGCCTGACCACCGACTGGACAGCTGGGCTGGAGGCCATGGACCGGACACGAGGAGCTGGAGTCGGTCTGAACACCGACTGAGCAGCTGGGCTGGGGACCATGGACCGGACACGAGGAGCTGGAGTCTGTCTGAACACCGACTGAGCAGCTGGGCTGAGGACCATGGACCGGACACGAGGAGCTGGGGTCGGCCGGACCACTGGCGGGGCTGAAGCCGGTCCATCCGCCGACAGAACACGAGGAACAGGGGTTGGCCGGACCACCGGCGGGGCTGAAGCCGGTCCGTCCGCCGACAGAACACGAGGAACAGGCTGGGCCACCAACGGAGCTGGTGTTGGTCGGACCACAGACGGGAGAACAGGAGTCGGCTGGGCCACCAACGGAACTGGTGTTGGTCGGACCACCGACGAGGGAACAGGAGTCAGCTGGGCCACCGGCGAAGCAGGTGCCGGTCGGACCACCGACGGGGCATGAGGAACAGGAGTCGGCTGGGCCACCAACAAAGCTGGTGTTGGTCGGACCACCGACGAGGGAACAGGAGTCAGCTGGGCCACCGGCG
>NW_025733995.1:0-1276 GCF_021292245.1 Micropterus dolomieu
CTGTGTAAATGTTACATCGTGTTTTGAAGGCCCGTCTGGGGTGTGCAAAGGCAGCTTACGGCCATTCCGGCCTGGGACTGCCCGATCTCGCCTGATCTCGGAAGCCAGGCTTGGCAGGGCCTGCTTAGGACTTGGACGGGAGAGCGTCTGGTCCTGGCTAGGGACTTCCAGGCGGACTGGATCCTTTTCCTGAATGTCCACCCAGGAATGAGCGTCTGTTTGTGAGTGAGGACCTCCGGCTGAAGGTGACCTTGTCGCTGAACCCATACCCGGGAACGGGTGCCTATTCCTGTCTGTGGACTGCCAGCGTGAACGGTGTCCCGGTTCCTGGATGTTTACCCAGGAATCAGTGCCTGTGGATTCCAAGTGACTCTGGAGCACCTTGGACATTATGGGCAGAATACGTTTTTTGTCAATTAGCCGTAGAACATCTTTTGAAGGGCCGTTAGGGGGCGCCTGAGTGGCTTTCGGCCACACTGCTCTGGGAGCGCCCGATCTCGTCCGATCTCGGAAGCTAAGCAGAGCAGGGCCTGGTTGGTACTTGGACGGGTGACCGCCTGGGAATACCTGGTGCTGTAAGGCTTATTCGCTTCGCCTTCGAAAAACGGCAGAGGGTGCTTCGGTGAAAGGAGATCTTTTGAACGTCTCTTTAGGAAACAGCAGGGGGCGCTGCTGCTGCTGCTGCTGCTGCTTCTTTTTCTCCCTATCCTGTACACAGTGCTGTGTAAATGTTACATCGTGTTTTGAAGGCCCGTCTGGGGTGTGCAAAGGCAGCTTACGGCCATTCCGGCCTGGGACTGCCCGCTCTCGCCTGATCTCGGAAGCCAGGCTTGGCAGGGCCTGCTTAGGACTTGGACGGGAGAGCGTCTGATCCTGGCTAGGGACTTCCAGGCGGACTGGATCCTTTTCCTGAATGTCCACCCAGGAATGAGCGTCTGTTTGTGAGTGAGGAACTCCGGCGAAAGGAGATCTTTTGAACGTCTCTTTAGGAAACAGCAGGGGGCGCTGCTGCTGCTTCTTTTTCTCCCTATCCTGTACACAGTGCTGTGTAAATGTTACATCGTGTTTTGAAGGCCCGTCTGGGGTGTGCAAAGGCAGCTTACGGCCATTCCGGCCTGGGACTGCCCGCTCTCGCCTGATCTCGGAAGCCAGGCTTGGCAGGGCCTGCTTAGGACTTGGACGGGAGAGCGTCTGATCCTGGCTAGGGACTTCCAGGCGGACTGGATCCTTTTCCTGAATGTCCACCCAGGAATGAGCGTCTGTTTGTGAGTGAGGA
>NW_025733996.1:0-1428 GCF_021292245.1 Micropterus dolomieu
TTGCACTGTTCTTTGAACCTGGTTCATTTCTGTGCTGCTGATGTGACATGAGAATTTCCCTCTGGGAATAAATAAAGAGTCTATTATTATTTTTAATTAACAAAAAACAGTGCTGAACCAAGACCTACCTGAGAGCTCTTTTTAGGAGAGTCAACAAAACAACACAAACATTTAAAATTCTTACTTTTGTTCAGCATCATTATGTCCAGCTTTGAAGTGAACAGGGACATGACGGTCGCTGTTCACGGACACACAGCTGGGTCCAGGAGAATCTGGTCTCTGCCGATGGATCCTGAACAATGAAATAACAAATCAGATGTGTCCTCAAAGCAGATTTAATAGATATATTTATGTGTTGGTGTCTCTAGTGAGTTTTCAGCTGAATCTGCAGTTTCTCAGCGATACAGAGTTTTATAGCGACTTTCAGTTGTTGTTTATCTGTCCAGCTGCATCTTTACTGTTAGTAGCTCAAAACTAAACTTCATTCACCTCCATTGAGCAAGAGGAGGCTCCATAGACAATGTTCTTATACATTTCACAAACCTGCATCCAGCTGTTTGTAGATTTGAACTGTGGTTTTGATATTTGGACTAAGATCTGCAAAATGTGAGACCAGTTTGAAAAAAGTGAAGAGTTAAGAACATGAAGTGATCAAAACAAAGACACCAAACCTCATCTCAGGAGAGACACAAACATTTAACATGCTGACCTTTGATCAGCAGAGTGGTGTCCACCTTTGAACTCAAGAGGTTTTTCCATAGACCAGTCACTCTTGATGGACACACAGCTGGGTCCAGGTTCAGGTCCAGGTCCAGGTCCAGGTCCAGGTCCAGGTCCAGCAGAGTCTGGTCCCGGCTGCTGCTCTGGGCTTCAACACAACACACACAGAGCTTTGAGAGTGAATAATGATGGTGGAGTGATTTGAGTCCTGGACAGTTAGAGATCCTCATCTCACCTCTGAGCTTTGGTCTGGCTGTCATGTTCCCCACACAGAGTGCTTTTAGAGGGAGGGACTCCCTCCTCTCTGTCCTCACACTGATTCATAGCAGAGCCCACACCTTCACACAAACACAACAACATGCTGAGAGAGCTGCACTCATTCATTACAACAAGCTTTACATCTCAGGACACTTTAGTTCTCCTTCCTCTCAGTAACATGACACAAATATTCAGGGTCGACAGAAACCTTGTTGGAGCCCTAAACAGGATCTGATGACCCCAAAATGTGTTACACAGACCCAGATTCACCCAGAAGTTCAGTATGTTGAACACAAAATATATCAGATGTATTAGACTGTCAAGATTCGTTACAGTACACCCAAACATCATGGTTTAAATCCTGATCCTGGTTATCAGACATTACAGATGCTTCTGGTCGGATTCTCACCTGCTGAACTAACAGACACTTCTTCATGTGTGGAGGAAACA
>NW_025733997.1:0-394 GCF_021292245.1 Micropterus dolomieu
CTGAGAGAAGCCAATGGAATCTAACAGAGAGATAAACGCAGTACTGAAGCTGTCATTCTCAACGTCCACATGAATATTAAAATCCCCTACAATAATAAGTTTGTTCGTTTTAAGGACTAAAGTTGACAAAAACTCTGCAAATTCATATAAGAATTCAGAGTACGGACCAGGTGCTCGGTACACTATAACAAAAAGAATTGGTTGCAATGATTTCCAACGGGGCTGTTCCCATAACGTAACTGTCAGGATCGCTGGGTGCGCAAAGCAGGGGAGAGCCCAAACGCATGACACTGAGAGCTGAGATTGAGTTCCAGGTTTTATTTATCCCAAGCACGACAACAGGCATGAACAGAACTCACGAGTACAGGAACTGGTACATCCAAAAGGTAGCAGG
>NW_025733998.1:0-616 GCF_021292245.1 Micropterus dolomieu
TGAAAGGACAGCATTGTAAGTGGGGGATAAGTGGTGGCGTAGACCCCCTCCTCTGTTCAATGACGGCTTCTCCACCCTGGTGTAGATGCTTCCTTGACACCTCTTTCAAACCATCCATCTTCTCTGTCTAAAATGTGCACCTGGTGGTCCTCAAACGAGTGTCCTCTGTCCTTCAGATGTAAGTAGACTGCAGAGTCTTGACCTGAGGAGTTGGCCCTTCTGTGTTGAGCCATGCGTTTGTGTAGTGGTTGTTTAGTCTCCCCAATATACAGGTCTGTGCATTCCTCACTGCATTGGACCGCATACACTAGATTGCTTTTCTTGTGTTTGGGTGTGCGGCCTACCACCAGGAGCCTGCAGATTGGTGTTAACAGAAAACCCACACACACAGACCAATACCTACTCTTCAATTCCCACCACCCACTGGAGCACAAGCTAGGGGTCATGAGAACCCTGCACCACAGAGCGGAAAACATACCAACAAGCGCCCAAGCCAGAGAGAAGGAACAGAACCACCTGAAGGGGGCACTTACAGCCTGTGGAGACCCTAAATGGACCTTTGTGAAGACAGCCACAAGATCCAAGAAGAACAAAACTACAGGGGAGGAAAAGAAGG
>NW_025733999.1:0-1200 GCF_021292245.1 Micropterus dolomieu
CTGGTACTAACTGGGCAAACGCATCAGAGTTTGTTTAACTGGACCAAACATGTTAGGTATGAAAGAACCCTGTTACTGTAGACCACAAACCAAATCATGGAGTAACATGAAGCGTGCTGAGGACACAAATAGGGCTTTGGGGGGATATTTCCTGATAGTAGTTTTTTTTACTGAGACACAACACTGGCAATAAGCCTACTCACAACTACCAAATCCAGACCCTCTGTGGTTGTGACGCCGATTGCTCTGCTTTTTTTCTGTCTGTGGATGAGGTGAAATAAGAATATAAGAATTAACCAGTTCCATCACTGATCTTTTACTTTGAATATTTTCTTTCATAGTTTTGAGTTATAGATTAAAATATTTATTTATTTGTTTTTTGATTCAATTCAGGAAGAAGAAAACTCTGAGATACACCGCTGAACCAAATGAACTCATAGAGACTATAGAGGTGAGAAAGCTGCTGGGCCACAGTGACAGAACTTACTCTACCAAAGTATATTAATTTGTTGGCTTATACATTCAGAGGCAAAGACAAATTTGAGAAAACAGTTTTGCTTTAAACATGTCTGGGTACATTTTAATATAAAATGTAATTATTAAAATTCCATTTATGAGGCCTTAAGTGGACTCTCATCTTGTTTTCTCTCCCAATCAGTTGGACTCTGGTCCTGATTGTAGGACTGAGTGAACTCCTCAGCCTTGAACCAGAACTGTATGTGACTTTCTCTGATACAGTCAAACCAGAGGGGAGTCACCTGGATGGAAACAGAGAGAAGTACAACATTGTAGCAGTCCAGTGGAGGACGTGGGGGAAGTGGATACATTAAACTTCAACTCCATCAACATTTTCAGTTGTAGACGTCAGCCGCAGCATGTAGCAAATTATTTAAATAGAATGTAGCTTTAGTTTTACCTGTGCAGGTACATTACATTAAGCACAGGATTTAACTCAGGATGAAAAATGTTTTTTTCTGAAATACTGCCCTTTTATGTCACACCTGTCCTAGCATTGAATACCAATAAAGTCTGTTCAAAACAGACACATCAAACTCAAAGCTAAGTAAATCACAGCATGTACAGTCTATATTTAAACAGTGAAATCAAACAGAAGCCCAGCTCTATCACAGTTTGCTAGTGTTGCAGTGGCTGAATAAACAACTCTGCAGTTTGATCATCATTTCAGTTTCCTCTCACTGC
>NW_025734000.1:0-599 GCF_021292245.1 Micropterus dolomieu
TCTGGGGATGCCGCACGCCCAGGCAGCTCTCGAGGGGGCCGCTTGCGGCCATTGCGAGGCCCTGCCCCTGAGGGCGCTGAGGTCCCGTGCGGCTCTTTTCTCCGAAGACGGCCAGATGCGCTCTCCCCGTGGCTCGGGCCCGGCGGTCGCTGAGTCGGCGCGGCGGCTTGTGCACCGGAGGAAAGGGGTCACCAGAGCTCCACCGCCTTCACAACCAATCTGCAGAAAGGGGCCTCCCTCCTGATCAGTGACGATGATGAAGGGGGACATGCCGACGCCCTGGATGACCCAGGTGTGATGATTAGGTGTAATTCCACATTGTACCAAACGGCGTCAGTAGTGGTTTGTGGGAACAAGGGATTGATGTTTTAGGTACAGGGAGGCAGCAGAGGAAGTTGTTGTTGACTGGCTAGCACGAGGAATAAAGAAACCCATAGAGTTTGCACAAGAGTGGTCACAGTTTATTTTCATGAAGAATAATGAACAAAACATGGTACCAGGAGTAAAACCAGAACGAGGTGCACTGTGAACAGCGACATGGATTCGTTAAAGCCACCGGAGACTTTGAAACTAACGGGGAATGTCGACAGCAACTGGCG
>NW_025734001.1:0-721 GCF_021292245.1 Micropterus dolomieu
GTATTTGATGTAGATAATTGGTTGGGATTGGGGCTGTGTCTTAAAGAAAGACTAACTGGCTTGTAGGAGCCAGAATACTTGCTGTTTGTCCAGGGGGTCAAATACTTGTTTTTCCTCATCAGATGGTCATCAATTTTTATAAATTCATATGATGTGATTTTCTGGAATTTTCTTTGGGATTCTGTCTTTCACTGTTAGAATGTACATATGATTAAAATTATAGATTGTTGCATTCTTTGTAAGTGGGCAAACCTGCAAAATCAGCAAGGGGTCAAATACTTTTTTCCCCCACTGTAGATGTTCTGAAGGTTCCTTTGACTCCACCTGTAGTCTGACACCAGGTAGATGTTCTGAAGGTTCCTTTGACTCCACCTGTAGTCTGACACCAGGTAGATGTTCTGTAGGTTCCTTTGACTCCACCTGTAGTCTGACACCAGGTAGATGTTCTGTAGGTTCTGACTCCACCTGTAGTCTGACACCAGGTAGATGTTCTGTAGGTTCTGACTCCACCTGTAGTCTGACACCAGGTAGATGTTCTGTAGGTTCTGACTCCACCTGTATTCTGACACCAGGTAGATGTTCTGTAGGTTCTGACTCCACCTGTATTCTGACACCAGGTAGATGTTCTGTAGGTTCTGACTCCACCTGTAGTCTGACACCAGGTAGATGTTCTGTAGGTTCCTTTGACTCCACCTGTATTCTGACACCAGGTAGATGTTCT
>NW_025734002.1:0-354 GCF_021292245.1 Micropterus dolomieu
CTCCCGTCCAGACTAAAACGGAGAAGTTTGGAAATGCTGCCGACCCAGTTTCGCGTTTCTAAACTCCAGGTAGCGTTTTAGTGAAGACGGGCAAAAACTGAAGACTTTAGAAACGATGACGCAGACGCTCACGTTTGACTCTCTGATTGCCGAGTTTTAGTTTTGGTATTTTAATTAAAATTTTCTGTACCGTGCAAATAACACTTACAGCCTGCACTTACTGTGCATGTTTACTTTGCGACAACTCCCAGTCTGTTTTCCGCCACCACCGCTGCTTTTAACTCCCGTGTTGCATTCAGTAACAGTCCCAGCTTGTTATTGGTCCATGCAAAATAAAAACCTGTTGCGGTTCTT
>NW_025734003.1:0-641 GCF_021292245.1 Micropterus dolomieu
TAGTTCCTGCCAAGAGAATTGACCCTTTAGATATGAGACTGACTGACTGATTTAAGATAATTGAGCGATTATTAACTAACTGATCACTAGTAGTAATTGTATAATTATTCAAAACTACCTAGAGGTCCGGAGACTCTAGGATTATAACAACTCCGGTGGTGCCCTAAAACGAGGAATTAAATAAAATGATTTTATGAATCTTAAAAATTCATAATTGGGTATCAATTCTTATAAATTTATTAAAATGCATAACTAATAAATTTAGGTCTACTACATAATGGAGCCTGCCGTGTGAGGCCTTGTGACATACTATAATAGACTATACACACAGCCCTGATGCAGAGAAGTTATTATTGAGTCCCAGACAATTTTTCCCTCCAAAATTTTGCCACTGAAATAATTATCGCCCAGTAAGTTGCTCCCTAGAAACTCTCCTGTCTTCCCTCTTAACTTGCCGTTAGTGATGAAAGTGTGTGTGAGTTTTGACCATGTTCTTTGTTGTGAAATGAAATGCTTTGTGCAACTGGTTTGGAAGCCATCTACACCCGGGTTGAGAAGCCGTCATTGAACAGGGGAGGGGGTCTACGCCACCACTTATCCCCCACTTACAATGCTGTCCTTTCATCACTTCCCAGGAAACT
>NW_025734004.1:0-876 GCF_021292245.1 Micropterus dolomieu
CGTTTACACGTTCAGGACGCACCTGCCACCATCGAGTCCACGCCGTACTGCCTGCCCCGAGGGTCTGCAGTCAGGCGGTGTCCCGACTCACTCACCGTGGATCTTCGGCGGCTCCCCCCTGCCGTTCTGGGGCTTCAGGGGTCCACCAGAAGATCACACGAGACACCGACCACCAGCCCCGAGGGGCTGGTTCCGTTGGCAGACTTTGCAGAGGCTTGGCGGAGCCTGACGAACATTTCTCCGTGGGTCCTGCGCACTGCCATAGATGGGTATCGACTACAGTTCAAAACCCGCCCTCCAAATTCAACAGAAGAGAGGGGGTGGTTTAGACTGTGGTCCGCCCGGAGCAAGGTCCGGTGTTGGGACAGGAAGTTTGTACTCTGCTGAGGAAAGGGGCCGTGGAACGTGGTACTTCATAGTCCCCAAGAAGGACGGAGGGCTGCGTGCCCTATTTTGGATCTGCGGGTTCTAACCGGTCTCTGAGGAGATTCAGGTTCAAGATGCTCATCATCCCCGCCATCGTGACGCACATCCAATCTGAGGATTGGTTTGTCACGATAGATCTAAAGGACGCCTATTTCCAGGTCTCCATCCGTCCTTCTCACAGGAAGTTCCTGAGGTTTGCCTTCGGGGGTGTGGCTTACCAGTATCGGGTTCTTCCATTCGGCCTGGCACTTCCCCTCGCACATTCACCAAGTGTATGGATGCAGCACTGGCCCTGCTGAGGCTCCAGGGCGTCCGGATTTCAACTACATCGACGACTGGCTCATCCTAGCCCAGTCTCGAGAGTTGGCGGTTCGGCATCGAGATGTCGTTCTGGCTCATCTGCGGCATTTAGGGCTGAGGCTCAACGCAAAGAAGAGCGTGCTGGCGCCC
>NW_025734004.1:896-1089 GCF_021292245.1 Micropterus dolomieu
CGTGCTGGCGCCCACCCAACGGACTACGTTCCTAGGGGTTGTATGGGATTCGACAACGATGTGGGCACAATTGTCTCCGGCACGTGTCGACACCATATTGGCTGCCGTGAAAGGGGTGAAGTTAGGCCACGCCATCACTATGAAACACTTTCAACGAGTGTTGGGTCTCCTGGCGGCTGCGTCCAGCATAATA
>NW_025734005.1:0-381 GCF_021292245.1 Micropterus dolomieu
AAACGAAATAGTGAGTAAAGAGACAGACGTTAAACAGACAGACAGACAGGAACCAGACAACAAACAGACATGAAACGGACAGACAGACAGGAAACAGAGAAGAAACAGAAAGGAAACAGACAGAAGGGAAACAGATAGACAGGTAACAGAGAGGAAACAGACAGACATGAAACAGAAAGGAAATATAGAGTAAAGAGACAGACATTAAACAGACAGGCAGGAAACAGACAGCAAACAGACATGAAACGGACAGACAGACACATAACAGGGAGGAAACAGACAGAAGGGAGTCTAAAACGTCTGTACTTTATCATTACCTTTACAGAGTTAGTCATTACTGTCCCCTCCAGTGCCCTCACTATTCCAACACTACACTCAGAA
>NW_025734006.1:0-1580 GCF_021292245.1 Micropterus dolomieu
GAGGAAACATTCTGGTTTACTCAACTGCAAGATAAAAAACATGTGGATCTGAGAACAGACTCAAGATACGCAGGTCGTTTGCAGTACAGTTGTTCTAACAACATCTGCACTCTGAGAATCACAGACCTGAGAGAGAGCGACTCAGCTGACTACAAGTTCAGGTTCATAACAAACCAACCAGATGGGACATATACTGGTTCACCTGGAGTCACTCTGTCTGTCACAGGTAACATTTTCATCTGAATATTTATTAGTTTAGCTTCAAGTGACAACAAGATGACTTGCATCTGTGTGTGTTGACAGTTCACTTTAAAATGAAGATTTCTGTTCCTTATTCACATATTCAGATCTCCAGGTGCAGGTGAGCAGATTACGGGTCTACCAGTCTTATAACTGGGCAGAGCTGAAGTGTCACAGCAGTTGTCGTCTACCTGGTCAGATTGACTACATCTGGTTTATCAAGGGAATGTATGTTATCAGAGGAACATCTTATTCACACTTCTTGTATCCTGAAGACACTGTTTCCTGTGCTGTAGAAGGATATAAGGACTTCCCTTCTCCTTCAGTGTGTGAGTTTACATTCCCTGACATGACACCAACAAGGTCGAGCTTTTAACCTATTGTACTGTACATATGCTGCATGTTACTCAGTGTAGAATTGGATAAAACCAAATCATTTACCCACGATATTGTAGATATGTTACATAATAATTTCTTATTTCCTCTCTTCACTACAAAAGCACTGAATATTTTGCAAAATAACATTTGTCATCATGTCATTGGTTCACAAAATATTGTGACCACCATCATAGACATTCTCTGATTGTGTTTATTCTGCAATCTTGAACCTTAATTTCAGATGCAACATCCTTCTACCTTGGTATTTCAAATATGAGCCCTACAGTAACAGGATATCTTGGAATGGCGTATAAATAGCACGCCACTTTTAAAGACACCTTAGATGCACCCTAATTGCCAATGCACACACACACTTTACAGAAACTGCAGTCAAAAAAATGAATGAAAGAAAATTATCGAAGAAACTTCTTAAAGACGTGAAGATTACCTCTCCTTCAGCGTGTCTTTCCACCACTGCTTCAGTAACAAAGTGTGCAATTAGAATTCAAGGTACAGGACACCATGTAGTTTCTAATACAAGAGGAAATCAAGCCACTCATTGTGTTTGTTAGAAGTTAGAAAGGAAAACAATGATACAAAACAACATCATACTGAACTTCTGCTCTATCCCAGAAAAGTGTGTAATATATCATTTTATACATTTTTTTGTTTGGAAGACTTTTTATAAGATGCACTTTTCAGGCAACACCTGGGAGTAACAAATATTTCTGTGTCCCAGTGATGATAAAATATGATTCCTGATAAAATTCCAGTTGAGTAGTTAGATAGATGCATGATTATGAACTGTTATGTCAATAACTGCAGATTATCAGTCAGATAATTGAGCTTGTCCAGGTCTCCTTTCCACAAATCATATCAGTAGTTTGATCCTCTTTGTCTTATTAACTGAATGTTAAATGAAGTTATTCATTTTGATTGTTATGTCTGATGTGCTCTGTGTT
>NW_025734007.1:0-625 GCF_021292245.1 Micropterus dolomieu
AGCAAATTCAATAGGGACCTCGGACGGTCGTGCTCGGGCCCTAAATATAATCCGAGCAAATTCAATAGGGACCTCACACGGTCGTGCTCGGGCCCTAATAATCCGAGCAAATTCAATAGGGACCTCACACGGTTGTGCTCGGGCCCTAATAAATAAATAATCCGAGCAAATTCAATAGGGACCTGGCACGGTCGTGCTCGGGCCCAAAATAATCCGAGCAAATTCAATAGGGACCTCACACGGTCGTGCTCGGGCCCTAAAAAAATAATCCGAGCAAATTCAATAGGGACCTCGCACGGTCGTGCTCGGGCCCTAATAAAGTTGAATAAACAAATAAGGTAATTATAACAAAGGTGTATAAGTAAAGGCACTAATTAAAATATATACATTTATGTCTCCTTGTATAATTTAATTACTACCTATATTTATTTATTTACTTTATTTTTTTGTGTATTTAATTGGATGCTTATTTATTTATTGAGCATTTATTTATTTCTGACTGTGTCAGGATCGGTCCTCCATAGCGGGGTGGGAGAGTTATCAAGCACATAAAGTTTGGTTCAGATGTGAGCATGTACACTGAAGTTACAACAACTTCCTGTGTCATGGCGAAGACTTGATCTCT
>NW_025734008.1:0-794 GCF_021292245.1 Micropterus dolomieu
TACTTTATATGTAAAGTTTAAACATGCTGTACTTTATATGTAAAGTACAACATATAAACATGCTGTACTTTATATGTAAAGTTTAAACATGCTGTACTTTATATGTAAAGTAAAACATATAAACATGCTGTACTTTATATGTAAAGTTTAAACATGCTGTACTTTATATGTAAAGTACAACATATAAACATGCTGTACTTTATATGTAAAGTTTAAACATGCTGTACTTTATATATAAAGTACAACATATAAACATGCAGTACTTTATATATAAAGTACAACATATAAACATGCAGTACTTTATATGTAAAGTACAACATATAAACATGCAGTACTTTATAAACATGCAGTACTTTATATGTAAAGTAAAACTTATAAACATGCTGTACTTTATATGTAAAGTAAAACATATAAACATGCAGTACTTCTATATAAAGTACAACATATAAACATGCTGTACTTTATATGTAAAGTAAAACATATAAACATGCTGTACTTTATATGTAAAGTTTAAACATGCTGTACTTTATATGTAAAGTAAAACATATAAACATGCAGTACTTCTATGTAAAGTAAAACATATAAACATGCTGTACTTTATATGTAAAGTAAAACATATAAACATGCAGTACTTCTATATAAAGTACAACATATAAACATGCTGTACTTTATATGTAAAGTAAAACATATAAACATGCTGTACTTTATATGTAAAGTAAAACATATAAACATGCTGTACTTTATATGTAAAGTTTAAACATGCTGTACTTTATATGTAAAGTACAACATATAAA
>NW_025734009.1:0-335 GCF_021292245.1 Micropterus dolomieu
CTTACGCAGTATCCTACACCACACTCTACACCGTACCTTACGCAGTATCCTACACCGTACTCTACACCGTACCTTACGCAGCATTCTACACCGTACCTTACGCAGTATCCTACACCATACTCTACACCATACCTTACGCAGTATCCTACACCGTACCTCACGCAGTATCCTACACCGTACTCTACACCGTACCTCACGCAGTATCCTACACCATACTCTACACCGTACCTTACACATTATCCTACACCGTACTCTACACCGTACCTTACGCAGCATCCTACACCGTACTCTACACCGTACCTCACGCAGTATCCTACACCGTACTCTACACCGTA
>NW_025734010.1:0-467 GCF_021292245.1 Micropterus dolomieu
CACACAGACACACACAGACACACACAGAGACACACGCACACAGACACACACACACACACACAGACACACACACACACAGACAGACACACACAGACACACACACACACACAGACACACACACACACAGACAGACACACACAGACACACACACACAGACACACACACACACACACAGACACACACAGACACACACAGACAGACAGACACACACACAGAGACAGAGACACACACACACAGACAGACACAGACACACACACACACAGACACACAGACACAGACAGACACACACACACAGAGACAGACACACACACACAGAGACAGACACACACACACAGACACACACAGACAGACACACACACACACACACACAGACAGAGACAGACACACACAGACACAGACACACACAGACACACACAGACACAGACACAGACACACAGACACACACACACAGACACAGACACACACAC
>NW_025734011.1:0-675 GCF_021292245.1 Micropterus dolomieu
TCTTTTTTCTGCAAAGTAGGCCCAAATGACATGGCCTAAACATTCTCGAAAACTCACCAAAATTTGCAAACATGTCAGAACCGGTGAAAAATTTCGTATTCTACAAGTTTCGCACATGGGCGTTGCAAAATGACTCGCTAGCGCCACCTAGAAAATTGGAAAAAATTAGCCCCTCGTTCACGTTCAACCTACATGCTACTTATTCACCTTTGTTATAATTACCTTATTTGTTTATTCAACTTTATTTATTACTAATTTTTTAAATTTATTTATTTATGTGTGTGTTTTAATATTTTTGTCTGTTTTATTCTTCCTTTGTATTTATTTACCTTATTTATTTTCACCCATGGTATTTATTTCTGCCTGTCTTTTTTAAATTTTTGTATGCATTTCTGCCTCATTATGCAAATGAGGAGGGGCTGTGTCTCAAGGGGTCATCTTCTCTGCTATTGGTGGACCAGTCAGACAGGAGAGCTCCTACTCTGCCTGCAGACATCAACGATCTTGCCCCTCACACAGTCAGATGGCTTCCTTCAGTGCGCTGAGGTGTTTAACAACTCTGAAGACAATACTACCAGCAATGTCTTCCTTCTCTTTTCACGTAGAAGCACCGACAGACAGTGCTTTCAGTTTGCTGCATGCATGGACACAGAACTGCGGTATAGGGAGAAGCAC
>NW_025734012.1:0-724 GCF_021292245.1 Micropterus dolomieu
GCTGGCTTTGCTAGATGAGCACAAGGATCATCACCTGATGATCGTGGCTATAACCCCCTTACCTAACCCTAACCCTAACCCCTAACCCCTAACCCTAACCCCTAACCCTAACCCCTGTGGGAAATGCTTCAAACTCAAACAAGGAGGGAGTGTTTTTGCCTTTCTGGGGTCTCTGGAGGCGCATCACAGGACAGTGCACCAGACTGGCTAACACAGAGCTTTGTAAGTCGTTAGCCAGCTCTTTTTCCCCTTTCCCTAACCAGCCAGTGCCGTGTGTGACCTCTGGATGGCCCCACGGGGGGCGGGGACACTCTTACCCAGCCCAAATCCCTCACCTTAACCTCAGTACTTACCGTGACTCACTCCTCAATTGGAAAAGACTCAAGTAGAAGACTCCTGGAAACCTAAAATACAAGGCCTCAAGCTGAAGTTAAAAAGGAAATTATTGACCGTGTTCGAACCTCATTCAAGTGAAACCTAAAGAAAAAGGAAACTTAAAGATGCCACTCTGTAAAGCCTGATGAAGGACAAATAGTTCTCCGAAACGTTGCAACAAGGCAGAGTGAAGCAGGACCAAGTAGGCCTGGATTAATAGGACAGGAAGATAGGAAAATTCTCGTAAGACATCCAAGTAGGATGCAGAAATTAAAGGATTCGTGAAGTCCAATTTTTTGAACAAAGGCAAAGGTAATGCACTTTTGCTTTTTATTATGGGAAATGTGGG
>NW_025734013.1:0-884 GCF_021292245.1 Micropterus dolomieu
TCAGTGAAGACACAGCAGATACTGGTGACAAGCCCTTGTATCCTGGTGCACCTCTTTCAAAAGGAGAAAGTGTATTGATGCTGATGTCCTATCTGTTACGGCACAATTTAACCGGCGAGGCACTTACTCACTTACTGGAAATGTTTAACATAATGTTTCCATTTCTGATCCCATCTTCACATTACATTTTCCACAAAGAATTTGGAAGTTCATCTAAATTTGAAGTTCACTTTTATTGTGAAAGCTGTTTTAAATACTTTGGCATTAGCACAGACTGTCCCTCCCAATGTGACTCTTGCAACACAGTATTTGATGCCAATGCAAACCTAAAGAATGGCTTTTATTTTCTTGTGTTGCCCCTGTATGCACAGATTAAGCAACTTCTGCAAGAGCATGGTGTCAGTCTTAATGAAAAAACTAGAACATTTGGGGTCCTCTCTGACATACAGTCTGGTGAAGAGTATCAAAATTTATGTGACAGTGGCATTCTTGGAAAAGATGACTTGACGCTTATTTGGAATTGTGATGGCGCACCAGTGTTTAAAAGTTCTAAATGCAGCATTTGGCCAATTCAGTGTCAGGTAATTGAACTGGAACCAGAAGTGAGGAAAAAGCATATTCTGATGTCAGCATTATGGTTTGGCTCAAGTAAACCATCCATGTTAACATTACTAACACCATTTGTTAAAGAGGCCTCATTACTAGTAAATGAACTAATATCAGATTATGATATTTAGGGCCCGAGCACGACCGTGTGAGGTCCCTATTGAATTTGCTCGGATTATATTTTTTAGGGCCCGAGCACGACCGTGTGAGGTCCCTATTGAATCTGCTCGGATTATTAGGGCCCGAGCACGACCGTGCGAGGTCCCTATTGAATCTGC
>NW_025734014.1:0-312 GCF_021292245.1 Micropterus dolomieu
AAAAAAAAAAAAAAAAAAAAAAAAAAAAAAAAAAAAAAAAATATAATCCGAGCAAATTCAATAGGGACCTCACACGGTCGTGCTCGGGCCCTAACAAGGAACCAATGATCAACTAAGCAAGAACACAGAGACAAAGAGTAAAACAGGAATGGACATTAACAAAATAACAGAAAAATACCACACAAAAACCCAAGAGCATGACAGAGGGTACGTTGTGGCAAATTTATGTGGATATTTAGCACGACCGTGTGAGGTCCCTATTGAATCTGCTCGGATTATTTTTTTTTTTTTTTTTTTTTTTTTTTTTTTTTA
>NW_025734015.1:0-355 GCF_021292245.1 Micropterus dolomieu
CGACCGTGTGAGGTCCCTATTGAATTTGCTCGGATTATTTTTTTTTTATTTTTAGGGCCCGAGCACGACCGTGTGAGGTCCCTATTGAATCTGCTCGGATTATATTTTTTTAGGGCCCGAGCACGACCGTGCGAGGTCCCTATTGAATTTGCTCGGATTATTAGGGCCCGAGCACGACCGTGTGAGGTCCCTATTGAATTTGCTCGGATTATTTTATTTTTAGGGCCCGAGCACGACCGTGCGAGGTCCCTATTGAATCTGCTCGGATTATTATTAGGGCCCGAGCACGACCGTGTGAGGTCCCTATTGAATTTGCTCGGATTATTTTTAGGGCCCGAGCACGACCGTGTGAGGT
>NW_025734016.1:0-470 GCF_021292245.1 Micropterus dolomieu
TAAGATACCTGCTCAGCATCTATTTTGGTCATGATTTGTTTATTGTTTGTTTGGTCGATGTACTGTTATCTTATTTATTTCAAAATGTATTGCTCGGATTAGACTGTGTAGACAATCATCAGCCGTATTGTATCATTGTCATCGAACATCAGAACAGATAAGACTGAAACAGATCATACAAACTTACCCTCAGCCTAACGCAATAATGTTGCATATTACAGTGGGGGAAATAAGTATTTGACCCCTTGCTGATTTTGCAGGTTTGCCCACTTACAAAGAATGCAACGATCTATAATTTTAATCATATGTACATTCTAACAGTGAAAGACAGAATCCCAAAGAAAATTCCAGAAAATCACATCATATGAATTTATAAAAATTGATAACCATCTGATGAGGAAAAACAAGTATATGACCCCCTACCAAACAGCAAGTATTCTGGCTCCTACAAGCCAGTTAGTCTTTCTTTA
>NW_025734017.1:0-365 GCF_021292245.1 Micropterus dolomieu
TCTTTGATAAAGCTTATAGTTAGGGCTGGCTCAGGTGAGTCCTGAACCATCCCTTAGTTATGCTGCTATAGGCCTAGACTGCCGGGGGATTTCCCATGATGCACTGAGCTCCTCTCTCCTCTACTTTCTCTCCCTCTGAATGCAACCTTATCCTTATATGGTCTAGACCTGCTCTTTTCTGAAAAGCGCTGTGAGATAACTGTTGTTGTGATTTGGCGCTATATAAATAAAATTGAATATCCTGCCTAAGACTGCACTAAGCTGCTTCATCCAGCCAGAGGGAACAATCACTGCTCCGCGATCTCCTGTCCCTGTTCGCTCTCCGATGCCTAAAATGGGTTGTGTCGCTATATTAAGACCGGCAC
>NW_025734018.1:0-373 GCF_021292245.1 Micropterus dolomieu
CTCTCCATCAAAATATGACAGTTCTCAGTTACTCAGGAGTCCAACTTCTTTCATCCTGAGGAGCTGTTTTAATGCTTTGTGAATTACTGACAATACAGTTTCTTACAGTTAGGCACACCTGACAAACCTCTTCTTACGTGTGTGTGTGTGTGTGTGTGTGTTATTTTAATAATAATAAATTTTATTTATAATGCACTTTACATTTCAGGGAAATCTCAAAGTGCTACAACAACAAGGGGTTAAAAACAGTTCCAGAAATTAACAATCGCAATAATACACCGTAACAAAAAATTTAAAACCATGACTGTTAAAAGGCCTTTTGAAATAAAAAAGTCTTTAGGCCCTTCTTAAAAACCTCCAGAGTTTGTGGGGC
>NW_025734019.1:0-1052 GCF_021292245.1 Micropterus dolomieu
TAACTTCAAACAACATGTCAAAGGGCAAACACATAACCGTGGTCATACACTGGACTTACCCTGGGTGTCAGCATTTCCTCTGTGGAATTAGTGGACATAACCATATCTGACCACAGATGTATTGTTTTTAGCTGCGATTCGCCTGTTACTCATGCCGCCTCACCAAGCTCCGTGTGTTGTCGCATCTTTAATGAACAAAGTGTTTCAAAGTTTTGCGCATTCTTTCAGAGCCAAAGCCAACACCTGTCTGATTCCAACACCAACAATCTGGTTGATCACTTCAATCATATCTGCTTGTCGTCACTAAATATTACTGCTCCTCTAAAGGTTAGGCCTACGTCTAAAGCTAGTAAACAACCCTGGATAAATGACAGCATTCGCAGCCTAAAAAGGGAATGCAGGAAAGCAGAGCGCAGATGGAAAAAATCCAATCTCCAAGTCCATTACCTCAGTCTGAAGGATTTATTAATTAACTACAATAACATGGTTAAGGATGCAAGAACACACTATTTTTCTGAACTCATTACTACACATAAACACTGTGGATCAGCTGGTAAACCCAACCCCTCCTTGTGCCTCAGGTGGAAGTAATGATGACTGTGAATTGTTTGTATCTTATTTTACCAATAAGGTGGTGTCAATCAGAGCCTCTATTACCCCCGTGGACTCTTACTCAGAGGTCCCTCACCAGCAACAAGAGAGTTTTAACCAGTTTTATCCCATCGACTTGGCTGAGCTTTTAAAAACAGTATCACAAATGAGTGTCCTCCGGCCCACTTGATATAATACCTACAAAATTTTTACTAAAAGTAATAGATTCTGTTGGGCCCCATTTGATCTCTGTTTTCAACAGCTCCCTATCTACTGGTTGTGTCCCTGATTATTTTAAAACGGCTTGCGTGAACCCACTTTTAAAGAAACCTGGTTTAGATCCCTCCCTCCCACAAAATTTTAGACCAATTTCAAAACTGCCTTTTATTGCAAAGATTCTAGAAAGAATTGTGTCCAAACAGCTGCTCACTGTGCTGGAAAATAACAAAATATTTGAAAAG